>NC_073303.1:323229678-323444678 GCF_027595985.1 Sorex araneus | reverse complement strand
TGGCCCCTGCCAAAATAGAACAATCTTCACACTGTTTCCTATATGAATACATTTTTGGTAAGCATTTTAAGCGGTTCTTCATAACAGAAAATATATATTATTTCAGTTGTGCTTTGGGATAGGGATCGGGGCTTGAGATGGAAACATCCCAAACTTGGTAGTGGGAAAGTGTAATGGTGGTGGGATTGGTGTTTGAATATTAAATGTAATCAAATATTGTGAACTAACTTATAAAATAAAAAAAATTTTTTAAAAAAGGTTGCCTACAAGGTGGTAGAGATAAGGGCTGACTAGTGTTGGGCCAAGTGTTTTCTGGGGCTGAGCTGTCTGCATGCAGGTATGGCTGTGCAGGAGCTGGGCTTGGGAAAGCAAGTGGAGGTGAATTGGGTAGATCTTTGTTCTTAGCTAAGGGCCTGGAGGTTGAGAGGTGAAAGAGCCATAGAGAGTGGACAGTAAATGAAGAGCCTCCTACAGACCCACCCAGCTTTTCCTTCACATGCTAGATTCTTCCAGACAGCTTCCAGAAGACACATGTGGCTTATGGCTTTAGTGCATGGCCAGGCATTGCTTATCCACAGGTTGTAATTATGTTCATCAGAACTGTCTTTTCCCGGATGTGTGTGTATGTGTGCATGTGGTGTGTGGGCATGGCAGAGGGGCGCAGGGGAAGAATGGTGCTTCTTTCTCTTCTTAAGTTTTCCTTAAAAGAAACAAAACAAAACAGACAGTCCTCCTCCCCATTTCCTTCAAAGCGCTGTGGCATCTTCAGATCTGGGTACTTGAAAGCTAAAGCTGATCATAATTTCCGAAGGACATAATGTGCGTTGGAAATTCTTTTCCACATCAAATTAAATCTGTCTTGGACTGATTTCCTGAAAGTGTTTTTCATTAGAATAATAGTCCTCAGCTGAGAGATCAGAGAATTAGATACCACAGAGGGTAATAGAAACAGCACCGTCAAGTGCATCCTCCAGGGAGACAAATCCTCAGTGACTGCCTCTGAGGCACTAGTTGAGGAGAGATTTTGCCTTCTTTAGACCTGGGAAAAGGTTCTGGGTCTGGCCGACCACCAGTCACATCATTGGTAGGTTTTTGTTTTTCAATAAAAGTATAAAAAAGAAAGAAATTGAATTTACCCAATCAATCAACCAACCAGTAATACAACCAACCAAATTCATCATGCACTTACTGGCTGCCAAATCTTTATGTGATGCCAGGAATATGATGATGTTTAGACAAAGTCCTTGAAAGAGAGGACATCAAAGAAGACCTGAGGGATTCAAGGCAAAATATTTAATGATTTTTTTTTACCTCATATTAGCTATATGTCCTCTGTATTTTGCCTTACCTACAGAGGGTTCCACAGTGATGGATAAAATCCCTCTGAAATTCTTTGCTTCTTTTCACTGAAACATGACTTGTTTACTGTAGGTTGTTAACGACCTTGAGAGTGTCTTTAATCCTTTGCCAGGGTCTTTAAATATAATACATCAATAACAGGTAATTACTCACTTTGAACTCTTTGCTCCTTTCCCCCATACCCTGCGGGGTGAAGCTTGGAACTTTTAAGCACTGCAACAGATTCTTCCTATCAAAGTGTCAAAACTCATAAGGCGTATGTCAGGGAATTCATTTGCTTTCTTTAATCAGTCTCCATCCTCCCTCATTTTGTTCCCAACTCTCATCATAAGCTTTGTGGATTACCATGTTGAGGGTTAGTTTTCATCCATGTGGGCTTTCCTTAAGCCAGCACCATCTGGGACTCTGAAGAATGCGCACCTTTGCATCTCACCTTGCTGCTTTTGAGTCGTGTGCAGTTGATTCTGTTACTCCTGGACTGTCATGTTACTCCTTTTTCGAATGTGTCCAGGAAAATCCTGCCAAATTCAAAACTTCCTTCCCCAAACCCAGTTTATATTGAAAAGGCCTGAATTCACTGAGAAGTTTTTCATGTGTGTCCCAATGCCCTCCGAGCTCCAGTCACAGCTCAGAGTAGTGTACTGTATTTTTCCTGTTGGCTCTGATGGCCTGGTATCTAGCTCTTATGAGCTCCTGTACTGGCCTGATGTCCAGACAGCTTTGTTGCTGGGGAGCTTTCTTCATGTTCTCTGCACTCTGCAGACTTGGAGTTATTTTCTTCCTGGAGCTACATGCACAACCTCTGAAAAAGTTAGACTAGCCAGGTAATTGCTCTACTCTTATTGCGACATTCTTGAATTAAGTGGTGACGGTTTGGTTCTCTGTTCAAATGAAATCTTTATTGCCTATCCAAGGCAATTATACATATGAAGGGTTTTCTGGACATCAGTTGAAGTGGTGAGCTGCTTCACATCAATGCTATTGGAATACTCAGAAAGCAAAGGCCTAGGTATGTAGAACAGATGGCCAAGAAGTCAGATAAATTATTTCTTCCCTCAGTTTCTCTAAAGTGAACTATGTCACTAGTGAAATACTGACTCATTTTAGGTTTAAGGAGTTAGCCTGATTTAACTACAAGGAAGCACTGGAAGTGTTAATTGACACTGGAAAAAGTTGCCCACATTTCTATACCCAAAGAATCAAATTGGATAATTGAACTCTGTAATGTTACTTAGATGATTTCCTAACTTGCTAGTGATAGAAACTCTTTTTGAATGTATACATAGCAAGATCTTCCAAGATATTCTCCAGTCTCACTGGGGAATAAATAATGACTAATGAAGTGGAAACTTTCACTCTTAAATCCGATTTTTATCCTTCACTTTGTTAGTGGCCTTTGACCTATTGCCAACTCTTTCAATATCAGTTTCCTTATTATTATGGTGGTTAGATAACATCAAAGAGGACTTTGACTGTCATTAGGAACTTATTTGATGTAAAACGTGTTAATGTGGATGAGCACTGAAGAATTCAGACCTTCTAGATAGAATATAAAAAATGTCCTTTATTTTAATAAATGTGATCTTAAAAAAGTTATTGTGTGGATATCATCAAGATCAATGTACAGTGTGGGGTGACTATATTTTTCTTTTAACCAACAGCTATTTTGGCAACATAAGACAAAACTCAAGCACTCTATGTATATAATTAACAATGGTATGAAAAGCCAGGATAACTTCATGCTAGTAATCTGCAATGTAGCTCTCTGTCTGTGGGCCTGTGAATAGCTCAGCAGGGAAGGAAAGAAGTTAGATGTAAAGTTCCTGTGTTTTTTAACTTTAATATGCAGAGAAACATCTGGTAGAGAAGATACCCACAGTTTCCTATTCTTTGTTATTCTTTTCTTCATTATGATTACAGGTTAGGTTTGCCTAGGCTGCCTTGGCCAGCCAGGGGCTGGAAGATGGAGAGTTTTAGAGAAGAGGGTAGTTGATCACTTTAATTACAGGCCTGGGGGTCGCTGGAGGTATTTCTTTTCCTTGGGATAATCTTCTGCAGCTTTGTTTGCATCTTAGAGAACTCTGGAATCTTGTCATCACCGTGCAGAGTTCCCACAACTGATCTGCTGCTTTCTAATGGAAGAATTGTCAGAAATGGAATTTATAGCACACATTCCGATACAAGTATGAAGAGTAGCCATAAATGTTATTAATTTATTGTATCAAATGAATTCTTTACCACAGACTTGAATAGTCAGACAAAATAAATCAAATAGCTTTATAAATTTTTAATTATTAGATTTAATTTGCTAATATAAAATGATTTATTAGCATACAATCTGTTTTCTTTTTAATAAAAATTGAACAAAATAGATTTCTGGCAACTTTCTTGTGGAGGATGTACACAACTGGCAGTGCTCAGGCCACTACTACCTCTGGGCATCAGTCCTGGTGGTGCTGGGAATCGAATCGGACTTCATGCATGCAAAGCATGCACTCAGCCCATTTGTTTGTTTCTCTGACCCAGATTACTTTATAAATAAATATTTAAGTGGCTAATTAGCCATAATGGCTAAGTATCTATGTTGAAAATAACCTCCTGTTCTCCATAATAAATATATATGGAAGGCAAAAATATAGTAACCTTCATAAGGGAAGAGAAAACTTCATTTATGTGAAGAAATTTTAGCAAATCACAAGCACACTCTGTATTATTAACTGGTTATCATTCTGCACAGTACTAGGTTCAGATCATAGAATACTGTCTAATTTTGTTTCCATAACGTAAACCAAGGAACAGTAACAAGAAGATGGACGAGAGGTTTCTTGAAAACATTTCAAATGAGGAAGAGGTTAAAACATATTTTTTTTCTGGAGAAGATTGAGGGGATATAAGATTTTTACCTGCAAAGAGTTGAAAACTTTTATAAAAAAATGAGCATTTTATAAGGGAAAATAGCTAACTATTCAATGTAGTTCCTTTCAGTGTAAGCCATATCTATATTAGAATGTAGTCTTCCAGATCTTTAGTGGGCTGCTTTTATGTGGCAAGTTCCTCTAGGTGACCTTGTGCTTTTGTAGATTCTGGGGAAGAACTACTCTTTGATTGAGAGGTATTTGGATGAAATGAGAACAATGTCCCTTATTTTGTATTATGTGTAGGTTGGTTGCCTTCCCTTCTTTGTTTCTATTTCCCCTTCCAAACTTGCTTCCATTACTTATAGTATTATTATGAAGACTGAATGAGGGTTAGAGGCTAAACTTTATTTGTTAATCTTCATAGCTTAGTTTACATGGTTTTCATAGTGTTAACGTGTATGGTTTTGATGTACACAATAACTGCATCACTGAAGCGCCCAACTCTCCACCAATGTTATGTTACTTCCAATTCACCCAGAGGCTGCATTTAAAAGAAAATTAAATCATGACTCTCATGCAATTTTAATGTGAACATCTGTCAAACATTTTGTGTGACTCATTAATGAGGGCTCCACTAGATGTTACAAGTGGTTAAGGGACCACACTTCTAGGGTTTCATAAGGAAAAATTAAATAAATTTATAAATGGATGCAAAGCTATATAAAATCTAGAGGGTGATAAACTTATTTTATCATGTGTGATGTCCATTTTGACCAGAGACCTTGCCAAGAAATTCTCAAGGAACCAGCATTTCTATGGATAGATTATACTACTGTTTTCTGCAAGCCAACCTTTCTCTCTACAAGAAGTTGTGGGCTAGTGAAAGACAAAGTGCCCTGGGCAAGAGCAGTAGTATAGCTGGCAGGGCATTTGCCTTGCGTGCAGTCAGCTCAGGTTCAATCTGCAGCACCACATGTGGTCCCCATAGTCCAGCCAGGAATGATCCCTGAGTGAAGAGTAAGTGGGAAGCCCTGAGGGTAGGAGTCAAAAACAAAAAAAGAATGACAAAGTCCCCAGAGTGTCTGAAATTCCATGGAAAAGATGTCCATTTATCTCTTCTGTCCATTTAAAAAATATCCCCCTATGATGAGCAACATGCTGCAGAGATGCCTCTGGACTCCGCACAAGGCTGTTTCATCAGGGTCAACCCAGAGGGGGCGGGTGTGTTCCCCTCCCCACCCCAACAGAGCCCTAGCAACTGAAAACCCCCAGAACTCAATTGTTGCCATGCTCATGGCCAACCTCCATGAGTGAATCTGTTTAAAAACCCCAGTATGCAGGACTTGTGACTGAAACCTCCAGGCTCACAGAGTCGGAAATGGGTGACCTACCCCCATCTCCCTGTATTTCTAGTAGCCTGGCAGTCACATCCACAAACTACCTCTGGCACATATAAGCTCATCAATGGCCATGACCCAGACTCCCAAATAAATTTCTTAGAAGAGAGCAACACAAGAGCAACACACTGCAGAGATGCCTACAGACCCCAAAGTCACAAGTTAGTTAAAAAAATTAAATTAACCTCAGCTGTATTACCATATTTAAAATTTTAGAATTTTTAGGAGTGACATCTTGTACTCTATACCACTGATGTATCAAGAGTAGCAGACCACATTTGATGGGGTGTAAAGTAGAAGGCAACCAATCTTGGGGAGAAAAAATATATATACAAGCACATAAGTTTCAACCTTTAACATGCTTTTTTTTCTTTTTTTTAAATTTTTATTAAATCACCATGTGGAAAGTTACAAAGTTTTCAGGTTTATATGTCAGTTATACAATATTCAATCACCCATCCCTTCACCAGTGCCCATATTCCACCACCAGAAACCCCAGTATACCCCCCGCCCCCACCCCCTACCCCCTACTGTATAACTAATGAATTTCACTTCATTTTTTCTTTACCTTGATTACATTCCATAATTCAACACAAAACTCACTATAGTTGACATAACTCTCTCTTTTTTTTTCTTTTTCCTTTTCCCTTTTTTTTTTCTTTTACCCCCTCATCCCCCTTCCTGCACCTCATAGTATGGTGTACACCACGCCGCGTCGGCCAGCGTGGGGCTTTTGCTTAGTTCACAGTCCAGAGGTGGCTGCTACATTAAAAACCTTCAATATTTCAACAAAAACTTACTGTTATTATTTGGAGTTTCCCCCCCAAGTCAGACATGTTCAAATGGAACCGTTTCACATTGCTGACAATTATAAATGTTAAGTCAGTTTTGGATTTCTGTATAAAGTCCAGGGAAAATTCTGCCAGAAAATACATAGCCCAGCTCACAGTCCCAGTGCATTGCTGTAAGAAATCTCTGAATTCAAAGTCTTTAGGCGCAGAGGGTCCGATTCGCGCTCAGCGGCTCCGGGTTTATCTGGGCCGAGGGCGTGCCGGTTACGCCCCCTTCCCATGAGTTCCTGGGAGCCCCCAAAGTAAAGTCCGAATACCTGTGGGTCTGGAGTCACAGAAGATGGCGCCTGCCACATGGGTGCTGCCAGCCCGCTGCTTTCCGTGCAGGAAGACAGGGTGGGGAGGAAAAAAAATCCACCCCCGGCAGCACAGAGCAACCTTTAACATGTTGATAATCTTGTATATAAGGGCTTAAAAGTGCCAGGTTGAAATATAACAATTTTCACAAATTTTTCTCTAAGAAAACTTTTTTGGATCATTTTTAGTGGATTGTTCATAACAGGTCATACAAAATAAATTATTTAGGTCCCGCTTTGGCAGCAGGCACTGGAGGTCGGGGTGGAAACATTTGAAATATGGTGGTGGGAAGATGTAATGGTGGTGGGATTGGTGTAATATTAAACATAATAAATTATTGTGAACTTTATAACAATAAAATAAAAAAATTAAAAAGTAAATCACAATACTCCCACATGAGAAAATATGGAAAAGATACTACCAAAGTTTCTGTCAATGACAGGTGACTCATAGACATAATTGATACTACTATTATTGATTTAATTGCTGCCTTAAGGGCTAGGCAAATGAGCCACCTAATACAATGGTCAGGTGAACAATTATGACCAATTTCCTCCCTTTTCTTTGAAAATATGCACATCAGCCAATCATCTTTAGCTCATCAATATGTTTTGTGTTATGAAATTATTTTTCTAATCATCACATGAAAATTCTCCTTTTCATCAATTTCTTTCATTCTTATTCAGAGGGAAAATTTCTCTCTGTCTCAAATTTGTAGTTAAGTGTAAGAAAAATTCTAATGACATTCCTCTGGTAAGGAAAAAACAGACTAAACTAATAAATTATGATGTCTAGATTTAGTCATCTCAGTCAAGGGAAAGAAAAACATTTATTGTTGTGAGTGGCATAACAGGCATAGAATATTATATAAGTTAGAAAATATATGTGTATATGAATCTGTCAATCTATCTACACATGTGCAAGTTGAACACTCACAACTATGATTTGCCACACCCACTCGTGTTCTGTTGTCTTAAACACTTTTACATTTTGAGGCATTGTATTTCTGAAAATCCTGGTTCAAAGTTGACTTGCGTTCAGCATTCCTCCAAAATCCATATCCAGATCAGGCTAGGGAGCAGTAGAAAGAAAAGGAAAAGGCTGAGTTGAGGAAGGTGACAGTTATGGGAGTTGATCAGAGACCATTGCAAGTAATGACTGCTAACACAAAATTTGTACAACATTTTCTTTAACATTAATTCATCAGGCGAAACTACTGTTGACTGTGATAGAAGTATCCCACTACTATAAGTAAAATGTTTGTCTATATAGTGAAATAGTTCAGGATCTGAGGCCCCACCTACTTCTAGAATTTATGGCCATGGAAGTACTCCAAATGTCTATAATAAAATTTGGCCTTTTTTTCTTACCAATGTGTCTGATATTAAATTGTTGCTCATGCAACACAAGCAGAAGCCAGAGGAGAGGGAGAACTTCTGGCCAGTGTCTGGGTACCTGCATGTGCATATCTGGGTGGTCTAACCCAATGTGGATTGTGGTCTTGTCCCAATTTTTCTGGAGCTTCTGTTTGCCATATTGATAAATGACTCAGCTCTGCTTCGTTGCAGAATAACAGAAGTGAAACTGACATTTTATGATTTTTGTAACTTATGCGCTTCTAGTTTTATCCTTTTTCCTGACAGTTCTTTGTGATTTTTACCCAGCACAGTGGAGGAAACCCCTCCCCCACCGCCCCCCTCAGGCCTCATCTGTCATGAGGAAATTTATGAACCATCTCATTGCTTATGCAGACAGAGCCAGAATCCCTTCTCTAGTGACCTCAGGGATATATTGGGAAGACGTCAGAAACTTTTGCAGGAATATGGATAAATAATATATAATCACATCCAATAACATTTAAAATACAAGATCATTAAACTCAATAGCCAACTTTTGGTTTAGGAATTACATATTATAGGAGACTATTTTAATAATGCTTTATGGGTTGATCATTTTCACTCAATATTTTCAATTGAACATTTATAGTTAAAATGACATGGGTCCATGTCTAAACAGAAATACTATTGCAACACATGTGTCAGATCAAGACTTGTTGATGGAAAAGTCTATGTGAATATACTTTTAGTAAGTGAGTAAAGTGAGTTTGCCTTGGGGTTTATTTAATATCATCCCCTCATTCCACACAATTGCATATGAAAAGCTACAGGATTAATTTCTGGGTGTGGATGAAGACCAACTCAAGGCCACTCCACCTATAAATAAAAAAAATAAGAGGGCTTTATTAAGTTTATCCCGACCTCTCCCCAAGGGATGATGTGCTCATACAGATGGAGCGACATAGAGTGCCAAAAATACTGCCAGAAGTGCTTTGGGTCTTTGCCATCTCCCAAAGAATTCTAAACTCCTCTGTATTCTTCACTGAGCTGTGTTTATTTACTGTTCTATGGCCATAAAATCGTCCCTTCGTACCTTTCATGGCCTCGGCCCTTTGTCACGAGCTTTATTTGTGTTGCCCAGCTATAGTCTGCAAAGCTGAGCCTGTGGTATCTGGGTCACACAATGGCTACAGATGCCGACATGTTTTCTTGAACTATTGACTCTGTGGTGAGAAGGGAGGCTGGCTGGTGAGAGTACGCTGGGTTCTTCAGGTGTTGTTCAGGTTTCATAGCTGCTGTAATCTGAGCTCCCTGGATAGAGTGGCTTAGCAGTTATGGTCAGATGGCGGCTTTACCCTAACCTGTCAACTGGACAATTATGTTGGGGTCTGTGTTTACTCAACATCATCACTGCTAAGGGGGGTGGAGTGAACATCTCTGTGCAGTCAGGTTCTTTGCCTGACACACTGTCACTTATGCTTGATGCTTGACTGTTGTCCACCCTGACACCCACCTGCCAGTCGCTCACCTTTAGCAGGAAGCTGACACCCATGTTTATGTGTGTGTGGCCTTGGCCAGCAATGTCACCACTCTCCTGGGGTTCTTGGGGAAGGGCATCCACACTAACCCAGAGGCTACAGACCTCTCTCAAGCTCAACCAGGGCTGCAGCAGGGGCAGAATTGTGAAGTTTATCTGGTGCAATATCATCCCCCAGGGACATGGCCAGGGAGGAAGCAGAGCCTGCATTTGTAAGGCCTCACATTCTTTTTATCTAAGTATGTGTAGATGCACATTTTTGGCCGAGCTATTTATAAGCGCCCTTATGTCTCAGTCACCATGCTTATTTAAGACAGAAATATTTTACCTCTTAGCAAAGATGAAAATAGTTTTCACAGATTTCCTGGCAGGCAACCACACAGCCCAGCCAAGCTCTTTCATCTGCAGATTTCAACCTAATAAAGTATTGATCTAGGGAGCAGGACTTGTTTCAATGTCACATTCCTGAAAAGAATAAAACCAGGTTGACCAGGGCAAAGGGGGCTTGGATGTAGGGAATGCTATTTAGGTTTTGTGGGGCAGTGCAGAAATAGAAAGTGGTAAGAGAATTAAAGATGACGCTTGCCCAGGTGTGAGAAGGTATATGAACTTTTGTGGATGGGCAGCCATCTTTCTCATTGGTTTCTATATTTGAGTTAGGTGCAACTTTCTGAAGAAGTGTTTTGGTTAGTAGCAGGAGTACCTTCTGGGCTACTGCAGTTGCCTAACATGGGATGACTGAATAAAGAAATTGCAGTACAGATGCACAGTGGAATATTATGCAGCAGTAAGAAGAAAGAAAATCATGAAATTTGCTGCCATATTGATGGAATTGAAGATACCAGGCTGAATGAAATTAGTCAGAAGGAGCGGGTCAGACACAGAAGGATCTCTCTTACTTGAGAGATGTAAGAAGGAGAGAATGTAAAGAAGAGAATAGGGGAAGAACAACAGAAACTGAGAACTTTTCTTCAGTAGGAAACTTAGCAAGGGGGTAGGGAAGGAACCCCAGGACACTAGTAGAGGAAAGTCAACACGTGGGTTCATGTATAAAATCCTATTATTAATAGTTTGTAAACCATGGTACTCCAAATCACTGTATCACTGTCATCCTGTTGCTCGTTGATTTTCTCGAGTGGGCACCAATAACGTCTTCATTCGTCCCTGTCGCATTCAGAGCCAGGGGAATGAGGCCTATTATTGTTACTGGTTTTTGGCATATTGAATACGCCACAGGTAGCTTGCCAGGCTCTGCCGTGCGAGATTCTGCATCTCTCTCTCTCCCGGAGCTTTGTTTTATAGTATCTGGATCTTGGCTTTTGATGAGATTACATGGCTTTGGGGGTGGTTTGTGGGTGTGACTGCCATGCTACTGGAAAACTGGGGATCTGAGTGGAGGAGGTCCAGTACAATCAGGCTTGGAGAGTTCAGCCACGGGTCCCACATATCTGGGTTCCTCTGTTGGTTCCTTCATGGGTGAGGCTCGTCCGAGTGTGTGTAGAGTGGCCTTGAGCATGGCTGTGGCTGGGTTCTGGAGGTTTTTGGCTGCCTGGACTCTGCTTGGGTGGGGAGGGAGAGGGAAACTCAATCTGCCCCTCTCTGAGGGGGCCCTGGTGAAGACAAGTCTGGCGCAGGGGCAGGAGATTCTGCCAAAATACCCAAAATAAAATAAAAAAAATAATAGCTAAAAATTATTTATTAATGATGTGTCAAATACTTCTAAAAGCTTTTTAAAGCATTTAAATCATTTAATTCTCAGAAAACAAGCAAGCAAGCAAGAAAGGTTAAAGACTCCAACACCTTGGAATGTTCTCGGCTCCACATCTCATCATCACCCTCCTTTTGCACTGTCTGGGGCCTTTGATCAAGGGCTGGCACGAGCTAGACCCAAAATCAGAACAGAATGATCCAAACAGGACTTAGGACACGGGGACAGGCCTGGGAAGCTTTGTCTGCAGAGGCCTCAGCAAGTTCCCCGATCCTTACCCAGGAGGGCTCAGAAGAGGCAGATGAGGACAACGGAAAGGGCAGGACAGTGATCATTCTATTTCCTCGCCCACCGGCCAGCCACCACCTGGCCTTTCCTCCCCTAACCTTGCCATGACCCCCCACCTTCCCTGCTGCTTCTTTTGCTTTGTGGAGACCACCTGGAGGGTTCGAGCATTCCTGATCAAACCCCAAGTAGCCCCCCACCACCGTCCTACTCCCATGGGCCTCTGTGGCTCTATCCTGCTTCTTTACCTTTTTTCTGTTTCCTTCTTAACAAAGCCTGGAACTCCCAGAGCATGGGCACTGGGCTGCAGGGCACCCTCTCCCAGTCCTGCGTCCGGCACGCCTGCCCGGAACAACCTCAGGACAGGGCATCTGTGCTGGCACATTGAGTTCATCATGTCTTTCCTCACCGTGCTCTAGTCTCTGGTGCCAACCTGGTCTACTCTTCCTGATCCTTCCTACCAAGTTCCCTACCCCACCTCTGTTTAGGAGCTCTAGATCTCACTAGCCCCTATCTCCTAAACTAGAACCCAGATGGAACTGAAGACCACAGGTTGTGACTTGCCTTTGCTCTGCTTTCCTGACAAGCTGGGGTCACTTGGGCCCCTCTTCCTCATCAGGCTGGATTCCTGGAGCCACAGTTTTCCTGCTTCATTATATCAAAGTCAGGGTCCCAGTCTATATGGCGGGGTCTGCAGGGTACTGAGAAAGAAAGCAGGGCATCTGTGACCCAGATCCTCAGTCCTTACCCAGGGTGAAAGCTCACTGGTGTCCAGAGAATGGGGTTCTCCTTCCAGGACTGTTCCACACAAGGTCTGACAGCTGCAGATCCAAGAGAAGTTCACAGCGAAGTTGACACCCTGATGATCTGAGACCATTCTTTTCGAGTTTGTTTAGGAAATAAATGATTGTAATATAATTAAGGAGACTAATGTCATTCTGTGCACTTCTGGCGAGGATAGCCCTGATAACTTTTTTCTTACCTACTCTTATTGTAGATCAGTCAAAAATTGCAACAGAAGCAATGTCAGGCACCCCTACCCTATAATCCTGGATATTTGCTGGTGCATGCTGGTTGACATGCACTTTGCTTAATCTAAAGACTTATTAGACTCCTTGCTCCCTGCCTTGGCCAGGTGTTTGGGTGGGGGAGAGAGAGAGAGAGATTCATCATCATGCATGAATTTAACCAGAAAAGGGGGGTCTGAGAAATGACTTGTGAGTGTGGGATTTCTGAACCTCCATTGCTCTGGGATAACCCTAATCATCCAATTTTTTTACACAGAATCTAAATATGGTACAAATTTTCAGAAATGTTGTCTCTTGTAAAATCACATTAGACTTTCTAAAAATAAATGTTTTGTTTCAGTTGCAGAGTGACATTCATTCAGAAAAACTCATGGATCATAACTCAGCTCACTGACTTTACTAACTGAAAAGCTGTATGCTTTTTTACTAACTGAAAAGCTGAGTCACCAGCTGTATGCTTACTTGTGTAAATTGTGTAGCTTACCTGCAACCTATCAGGAAACAACAGGTCTCAGGATCCCTGTAGGGGCCATTTTTGCTCCCTTCTCTTAGCACCATGCTGTGTGATTCATCTACCCTACTGAGATTTGTGAAGGTTTCTGTGTATTATGAAAGTTCATTTATTTTTATTTCATTTATAATCAGAATTTTCTTGTTGAATATACTATAATTACCATATATATCCATTTCATAATTAATAGGAATTTGATTTCTCACTATTTTTAAGCACTATGAATAAAATTGGCAGAATCTCCTGCCCCCTCACCAGGCTGTCTTCACCGGGTCCACTCTGAGGAAGGCAGATTGAGTTTCTCTCCCCACCCCAAGAAGAACCCAGGTAGCCAAAAACCTCCAGAACCCAGTCACAGCCATGCTCAAGGCCACTCTCCACACACTTGGATGAGCCTCACCCATGAAGGAACCAACAGAGGAACCCAGGTATGTGGGACCAATGGCTGAACTGTCCAAGCCTGCTCGGATTGAGACTGGGCCTCCTCCACCCAGATCCCCAGTTTTCCAGTAGCTTGGCGGTCACACCCACAAACTGGCCCCCCACCCACGCTATGTAATCTCATCAAAAGTCAAGATTCATAGACTATAAAACGAAGCTCTAGGAAGAGAGCAATGCAGAAGCTTGCACGGCAGAGCCTGGCAAGCTACCCATGGTGTATTCGATATGCCAATAACAGTAACAATAATGGGCCTCATTACCCTGACCCTGAACATGACAGTGACGAATGGAAACATTACTGGCATCTGCTCAAGCAAACTGATGAGCAATGGCACGACAGTGATACAGTGATAAGGTGATAAATAAAATTGCTTTGAAAATGTTTCTGGCATAGTATGCACATTTTTCTATAACCTGCATTTCCTGGTGTATATGTATATCTAACTTTACTACATTCTGTCAAATACCAAAAATTTCACACTAATACATATATTCACTTAGCAGAGCATGAACGTTCCATTTGCTTAGTCCTTTTAATTTTAGCCATTAAGTGGGTTGGGTACTGGTATGTATTGTGGTTTGCATTTGCATTTTCCTGATGACTAGTAAAATTGAGTATCTTTTTACAGGCTCTCTTCTGTAAAGTGTCTATTTAAGCTTCTGACCATTTAAAAAAGGTCTTATCTTTCCCACTTGTAGTATTCTTTCTAGATTCTGATTTTGAGGGTGATTTGTTAGATGTTTGTATGACAGAGACGTTCTCCCATCCTGTGGCTTGACATTAGTAGAATGATTTTCTATTAAACAAAATAATTATGTGATTTTTCTTTGATTCTAGGAATGATTCTAGACTTATAGTACTCAAATTAGTAGAGCTACATCAGTCAACCTCTTGTTATTGTTTGCCTGCTGTGTCTTTTCTGTTATTGAACCTTGCCTTACTGGTAAATACCATTCAAAAATACTGGCATATTTTTTTATTTGGCATGTACATTACATCTAGCATAATTATTGCAATTAGAATAAAATCTGTCATTTAATTTTGAGGATTTAGGGGAAGCCTGGGCCACACCAGTCAGTTGCACAAAGGCTTACTCCTGCCTTGGTGCTCAGTACTCCTGGCAATACTCAGAGAGTTCAGTCTTCAACACTGTATGAGGTACACAGAGGAGTTATTTTATCACCTTCTAAGTGAGAGCCACTCAGAGCATTTCAGTACCATCATTGTGTATGTCTCACCCTATCAATCAATAGTAGTGCTATCTGCTGTGAATTCTGACTCAGCTGAGCTCCTCCTACCTTTGGCAAGCCACACAGATATTTCTCTGACCAGATACTCACTGGTTTGAGTGGCTATTACAACTTTAAGACTCATCTTTGAAATAATCATCAAGGAACTTGAACCAAAAAGATTTATAACACACCCCTCGGAGGGTTCACCCACCTACAGGGAAGGTCACACGGCAAGTTGTAAGTAGAGAGATGAGAAAATGTGGGTCTTAACTCTACTTGTCCTAGGATCAAGTGTGGGGCTCCTAGGGATTCATGGGTCACTGTTGCTGAGTTTAAAACATTAAACTGGAAGTATAATAGAGAGCAAGAAATAAGTCTGGGGAGAAACGTAGGTTATGCTAGCCATCAGTTGTCTAGGTTACCCAGTGCTGTGGGAAGGGGAACATTATAATCAGGGTGACTTATGTCTTTATCCAGACACTGAGTTAGTAGCAGAGAAACGTGTCTATTTGAGATGGAGGTTTTCGAAATGGGTGGCTTGGCAATCATGAAAGCTCAATGGCAGGCACTTAGGATCCAAATCAAAAACTTATTGTAAGACACTCTATCCATTTACCCACCTCCCTTCTTTTGTGATATTTTTGTGGTTTAAATTTGAGGTATGTTTAAAAGACATTAGGGCATAGTTACTATATTAGACAGTATTTTGATTTCTATTCACCCACTATTCTTTCTTGCTCTTTATGCCCTTCCTACATCTCTGAGCTCTTACTGGGCCTTTCAATTTCTTTTTTTAACTGAAGAATTTGCTTCTGCTGAGAGGCTTCAGATTATCCAGACCAGAGAGATTGATCCAGTCAAGGCCAAGCTTGGCTTCATTCTCTAATAAGGCTGGTCCATTTCTGGCCTCTGCTGGAGCCTTTCAAGATGCCAGTGCAGAACTTTACTTGCTTTCTAGGGCTTCTTCTCTTTACTGACTGGACCTCCCACTTAGACCCCCATCTCTCTCTCTCTCTTTCTCTCTGACAAAAAGCTTTGCAAAAAGTTTGCTCAGCTTCTCAGTGACCCAGCGACTACCTTTACCTCTGGTGTTTTCATCTGTCCCACAAGGAAAAGTGTGCCCACTACTCCCCACCCTCATCACCCAACACAGGGCTTTCTTTATCCCTTTTCCTCTGGACATGCAGTTTCTTACTGCTGGTCATTCACAAGGTCTTTCAAGTGGGTGTATAATATATGCATCACTTGTCCAAGATCACATTCTGGTTTGGCACAGAGCACAAGTTCCAATTCCAAAATCCCAACTTTCAGCCCCATGCTCTTCCCTGAGCCCATGATTTTTGCAGCACTTTGAAGGATGCCTTTGCAGGGTTAGAGAGGAAGGGAGCAGGTACTCCAAAGCAAGAGAAACTACACTTAAATGCAGCAGAAGGAATTGGAGGGAAGGCTCTTGGTGGGTCAGTGCTGCATGGCCTCATCCTTCCTGAAGTCTCAGGACAAAAGAAGTTACTTTCTGTTTTTTTTTTCATTTTTCCTTTTTCTTAAAATATTTTTATGAATGACCATGAGATAGAGTTACAGACTTAGAAACTTTCATGATTACTTTTCAGTCATATAATGATCGAGTACCCATCCCTCTACCAGTGCCCATTCTATGCCACCAATGTTCCCAATATCCCTCCCGCACCCCCATCCCTTCCTCCCCCTCCTTTGACTCTATGGCAGGCACATTCCCTTTTACTCACTCCTTTTGAGTGTCATGGTTTGAAATGCAGGTACTAAGTGGCCATCATGTTTGGTTCATAGTCTACTTTCAGCTTGCATCTTCCATCCTGAAAGCCCTCCAAGCGTCATTTACTTAGTGGTCTGTTCTCTATCCCAGCTGACTTTTCTCCCAACATGTGAGGCTGGCTTAAAAGCCATGGAACAATCCTCCTGGCCCTTATCTCTACTATCCTTGGATGTTAGTTTCCCACTATGTTACTTTATGTTCCACAAATGAATGCAGTCATTCTATATCTGTCCCTCTCTCCTTAACTCATTTCACTTAGCATGATACTCTCCATGTTGATCCACCTATATGCAAATTTCATGATTTTATCTTTTCTAACAGCTGCATAGTATTCCACTGTGTAGATGGACTGGAACAATAGCACAGTGGGTAGCACATTTACCTTGCATGCGGCTGTCCTGGGTTCAATTCCTTCGTCCCTCTCAGAGAGCCCGGCAAGCTACCAAGAGTATCCCGACCGCACAGCAGAGCCTGGAAAGCTACCTGTGGCATATTTGATACGCCAAAAACAGTAACAACAAGTCTCACAATAGAGACATTACCGTTGCCTACTCGAGCAAATCGATGAGCAATGGGACGACAGTGCTACAGTGCTACAGATGTACCAAAGTTTCTTTAACCAGTCATCTGTTCTCGGGCACTTGAGTTTTTTCCAGATTTGGGATATTGTAAATAGTGCTGCAATAAACATACAAGTGGAGATGTCATTTCTAATATATATATATATATATATATATATATTTGCATCTCCGGGATATATTCCCAGAAGTTGTATTGCTGGGTCAAATGGGAACTCAATTTCTAGTTTTTTCAAGAAATGTCCATGTTGTTTTCCAAAAAAGACTGAACCAGTTGGCATTCCCACCAGTAGAGAAGGAGAGTCCCCTTCTCCCCACATCCATGCCAACACTGTTGCTTTTGTTCTTTTGGATATGTACCAGTCTCTGTGGTGTGAGGTGATATCTTGTTGTTTTGATCTGCATCTGATGATTAGTGATCAAGAGTGTTTTTTCATGTGCCTTTTAGTTGTTCCGATTTCTTTTTTGAGAAAGTTTCTGTTCATTTATTCTTTTATTTATTGAAGTAGCATTTTCTTTGTACAGATCCTTTACCTCCTTAGTTAAGCTGATCCCGAGGTATTTGATTTTCTGAGGCATGATTGTGAATGGGATCGCTTTTTTCATATCACTTACTTCTCTCTCATTATTTGCATATAGGAAAGCCATTTTGGGTATTGATTTTGTAGCCTATGACTTTACTATACAAGTCTATTGTTTCCAAGAGCTTCTTGGTAGAGGCTTTAGGGTTCTCTAAATATAGTATCATGTCATCTGCAAATAGTGAGAGCTTGATTTCTTCCTTTCTTATTTGGATGCCCTTAATATCTTTGTCTTGTCTAACTGCTATGGCAAATAAGAGAAGTTACTTTCTGGAAAGGGAGCCTGGCTAGCATGTATATAGAGTACCTTGCAGTTGGCTAAATCATGTAGTGTTGATCAAAAAGTAAGCAAACTATAAACCTAGTGACATTGTCATATCAGTCTCCACCACTGAGTACAGTGGGTCTTGATGGTATCTCCCCATGGGACAGGTGAGATACCATGTTCCTTCCAGAGAGGAAATAGAGCATAATGAGTATCAGGTCAATATTTTCTCCTTAAAACCCCATATTTCAAAGACAGCCATTTCTTCCTCTATGGATGCTCATTTTTTTAGAGTGAGGGTCTGGGTGTCCTCGGGAGACAAACACTCAGGCTCCTGTTGTTTACACCTCTTGCTTTCTGTTTGGGCCACACACATGTCCCTTTCACAATACCCTCAGATCCAGATTGTGTGTTAGATGGACTTTTCTTGGAGGACAAAAGGGAAATAAATGATCCCTTTTAATCTCTGAGTAAAGAATCTTTGATTTCACCTGCTCTCCAACATTGTGGGTTTTTGTAGCTTATTCTCAGTCACTTTATGTTCCACAAATGAACATAAAGTGTTCATTGACTAGAGGTCAGTCACTGCTGACCTCTAGTGCAAAATTCTTTGCTTCTACAATCTGTCTTCTAAGAATATTCCTTTAGAATTACTTCAAATCCGTTCTCATGTCTTCAATACCTTGTTCTTCTGAGAAGTGCAGAATAGCCCTGTATATGCCCTGTCTCCAGAGACTTGGCTCTACTGCATTTCTGCTATTTGAAGAGTGTGTGAGTCTAATACTACAGGCCTCAGTTTCCTCACCTGATAAATGGAGATATGATAGGAATTTAGGACTATGGGAAGTTGCAATGAGGCAATTGCAAAAGACTTACTGTAATGTCTAACATGGTATCAGAACTCAGAAAATGGCGTTATGAGCTTGTTATCACAAGCTTTAATTGAGAGACTATTGTATCCTTGGAAGTGAAAACACTTCTTAAATTTTTTCAAGAACAAAGAAAAAGCATTCAAAAACAAACTCCTTTCACTTTCTAGTGTACTTAGAAAGTATTAACCTGGTTGCTTGTCAATTTCTTCTCTAAAAGTTTTTCACTCAATAGCCATTCAAGGTGTTCCTCCTTGGAAATTTTTTTTTGCATTTCCAACAGACAGGATAACACCCACCCTTTCATCCATCACATGGAAGCTGACAGTGTAAGAAGAGTTTGCTGTTATTCTAAACAAAGATGCCATAAACTCATAGCAGGCAGAAGGGACCTTTAAAGCTATATAAAGATATACAGCTTTAAAATTTTCAACAACTTTTACTATAGTAAAGTACTGGTTTACTAGTAGTAAATCAGATCAAGAGCCCAGTTTTTCTTTGTTGGGGGCTTGGGGTGGGGAGAGTGTGAGTGTGAGTTTCAAAGAAAAGCGTGCATGTGTGGGACTCGACTGTCGGTGGCTGAGAACTGTTCCTCTGGCCAACCTATGGCGATGACTAATGAAGGACCCGGGGCACAGAAAAACAAGACGTTAGATGGTTTGCAGTCAGTTTATTTCTCTCTCCTTTCCAGTGTAGTCTGATTGTCCTTACAGCACAATTGGAATTGTAGTTTTGGTCGTAGTCCCAGTCACCATAGTTCCATCATCCTAGTCCTCATCATCCTCATATTCCTTATATTCTTCCTTATCCCCTCTTTCCCCTTCTAGCAGTTATATAGAAATCATGAAGGGTGAGATACACATAGGTGGCATTGAACATTGTCATAACAACAAACAGATGTAAAACCACTACTTTAGGGGAAGTTCTAGGAGATTAATTCAAGGACAAAATTTACTCTGATGGTTCAACACTCCAGATTACTAGGAGATCTGCTCAAGGGCAGGATTTCATCCAGGGTGTATTGCTTCCTCCTTTCCTCAGCTAGTAATCCATTTAAACAATCATAGTAAATTTACTTCTTATAATATTTCTAGTCATTTTGTATGAGCACAGTAAGATATATTAAACTTAAATTTTGGCTCTTCCTGGGGACACCTCACTATACATACCAGACCAGGTTAGTCCTCAGGCCAGGTTAGTCTTTCCTAACCACAGCAGGGTCTTTATTCAGTTACTTTTTGGGTCATGACAGAATTTGTCCATGACCATGGTCTTAACTTATTATCGCTTGTCCCTTTCTGACACCAGGGTGGATTACAGTGTGCCCTGGGTCCATTCTTGTCCCTCGCTGGGGAGGGGGTGTTAGGAAGTAATGGCAGCTGAGGCTTAAGTTAAGTAAGTATGATGGATGCCCAGGAGTAAATATTATTTGGAGTCAATTAACTCCCATGTTACAAAACATAGCATCAACTGTCTTCCTGTGTCTATGCAAAAAAGGACATAGCTAAACCATGCAAAGGACATAAAGGAAAGAGGGAATCAGTATAGAATTATTAGTGCTTGATGGAATTGATTGTGCTCAGGGGAGCTATTGTAGGAGTAACTCAATAAACCTAAGCTCCCTGCGGGAGGAGCAAGGAAAACCCACTGTTATCCAACAGGCGAGGTGGAGGGGATTGGAAATTTTTGGGCCATGCCCTAGAGCTGTTCCTGTCTCTATGCTCAGAAGTGACCCTTGGTGGTGCACAGGAGACCATGTGATATTGGGGTCTGCTATGTGCAAGGTCACTTCCTGTATTCCTGTATTATATCTCCAAGCTGCCCCCTTTCACCCAAATTCAAGTTTTTTTTTTTTTTTTTTTTGCTTTTTGGGTCACACCCGGCAATGCACAGGGGTTACTTCTGGCTTTGCACTCAGGAATTACTCCTGGCAGTGCTCAGGGGACCATATGGGATGCTGGGATTCAAACCCGGGTTGGCCGCGTGCAAGGCAAACGCCCTACCCGCTGTGCTATCGCTCCAGCCCCCAAATTCAAGTTTTATCTCTGTTAAGTATTGTGCCTTGAGAGAGTGGGACTACTGGTTTATACTTCTTGGGAATCCTGTGAGGATTAAATGAAACCTTACAGTGCTGGGCACATACTAAGTGTTGAATGAATAACCGTGGTTAGTAAGCATTGACTAATAGGGACACCTGAGATTTTTGGCTATCACCCTTCAGGGTTTGTATCCTGAATTTCAGATTTTTTTGACCAGATCACATTTATCAAACACCTAAACAAGCTGGGTATAGGTCATGAAGAATGCTATTTACCCAGCCTTTTTCCTTAGCCCTCAAGTCATTTGCAAATGAGTGCAAATGAATCAGCAAGACCCAATAACTAAAAATGTCAAAAGGCACCACTTGTGCTTAATCTATTGCAGATTCAGAGAATAAGGACCTTGCAGTGTTAATTGTGCTTTAAGGCCTTAAAAAAAATCTTTCTCTTCTAATCATGTAGTGAATAATCATGTATTTAAATTACATGATGTTTGAAACATGATGCATCTTATTATTACATCACCATAAAGATTTTAGATGACTTGCAGCCATTCTGAGAGCATTACACATTTTCCCTCCTCAAGATGGTCATCTTAGAAAGTAAAGTGAAATTTATCAGACACAGGCGGGGTGGGGGGGTGAGGGGTGGGGGGAAGGTTTACTGTGGTTCTTGGTGGTGGAATATGGCACTGGTGAAAGGATGGGTGTTTGAGCATTGTGTAACTGAGACTTAAGCCTGAAAGCTTTGTAACTTTCCACATGGTGATTCAATAAAAAAAAAAAGAAAGAAAAAAAAGATGGTCATCTTAAAGAGAAATTATAACAGGAAGAGCTTTAATTTCAAAATACATCTTAGTTATATTTTATGGTAAGAAATGGAAAATTCTAGTTGTTGGAATGAAAACTGCTTGGGATGAGGGTGAGGAGTTGGAGTTGCAGAGGGGATTTTTTTTGTTGAAGTACTTTAGAGTTTTTGCAAGCAATTTCACCCTGCTGGCCAGAGCACATTCGTTGCAGAGTCACCAGGTACTTCTCTTCAAGGGACAAGTTGCTCGAGATGATCCAGCAGTCCTGAAATGTTTCCAGACTGAAATGCTGAGGAGAGCCATTAGCTTCCTATTTATGCAGTGCTCATGTTGCTTCTGAATTAGCCATTTTTACTTTGACAAATCCCATTTCTTCCTCCACCGTCTGTATGCATGAATCTATCTGAGCATCACATTCCCAAATATGTTAAGGCCATAAAATTATGGAGCCAATTTCAGTTTTAACCTCACTTAGATATCACTTGTGAGTCATTCTTGTTACCAAATGAGATAAATAGCACCTCTGCTCTATTTGTAAATTATCTTAAAAATTGAGGTTCTGTGGTTTACAATACTGTTAATGCATTGTAAATTGTTTCTCCTGCACCTATCATCAGTGTACCAACCTTCTTCCTGCAAGGACCCCAACACTTCTCCCTTTCACACCCCTCCACCGTCTCAGTCCTTCTCTTGTGTTGCCTTTGGCTCTTTGTTTCTAGTTGCCGTATATCTTTGTCCCAAATACAAGAGAGATTGTTCTGCATCTATGCTTTTCTTTCTGACTGACTTCATTTGGCATGATATTCTCTAGTTCCATTAATGTTGCTACAAATTGCATGATTTGGTTCTTTCTTAGAGCTGCATAGTATGCCATTTATATATAGGCAACAGCCTCTTAAAAATTAATTTACTTTTTTACTGAATCAGTGTTAATTACAAAGGTATATGTGCTTGAACTTCAGATGTACAATATTCTGATGCCAATCTTTTCACCACACCATAATTCATTCATCCATAGTTGGGAATTTGGGTTGCTTCTGAATCTTGACTCTGTGTGGCAATAAACATAGGTGAGCACATATCGTTTTTTTAAAATTTTATTGAATCACCGTGAGATAGTTACAAACTTTCATGCTTGGGTTACAATCTCACAATGATCAAATACCCACCCCTCCATCAGTGCATATTCCCCACTACCAATATCCCAGTTATGCCCCCCTTTCCCACCCTCCCCCTGCCTCTATGGCAGATAATATTCCCCATACTCTTTCTCTACTTTTGGGCATTATGGCTTACAACACACTGAGAGGTCATCATGCGTGGTTCATTATCTACTTTCAGCATGCATCTCCCATCCCAACTGGTTCCTCCAGCCATCATTTTCTTAGTGATCATTTCTCTATTCCATCTGCCTTCTCCCCTCATGAAGCAGTCTTCCAGTTATGGGGCAATCCCCCTGGCCCTTGTATCTACTGTCCTTGGGTGTCAGCCTCATGTGATGTTATTTTATACTCCACAAATGAGGAGCACATATCTTTTAGAGAAAATGTTTTGTGTTTTGAAGATAGATGCCACGCAATCCAATAATACCACTTCTTCATGCCTCTGCTTTGAAGGCTCTTTTAGTGCTCCAATATTCCCTAAATCACATGTACAGCGAGGAAAACACAGCAGCTGCTGGGCCAGACAAGAGTAGCTGGAGTCTTCCAACTTAACTGCTTTTTTCTGGACATTGGAAAGGGGACTAATATGTGGTGCAAATTCCCAAATTTCCTCTGGTAGAGCAGCTTCCCATCTTGGTGCTCTTCGAGATGCTCCCTAAGATGAGCGCTGTTCCATGTGTCTCCTTGGTGTCCCATTATCAGATCTAATTCATGTCCTATTTGAATATTGGGGGGCTCAATTACCCCTCCCCCCAGCTGTGTCACCCTTGTCTAGTCAAATTAACTCAAAGCCACATGGTATCACTTTTCAGAGTCATCACCAGTGAATATGTTCCTTGCCTCAAAATAACTGTTATAGTAATGTGTTGTTAAAAACATAATGCGTTAATTTTAGAAAATCTGGAAGCTCAAGAAAACCACAAATAAATGGTAATAAAAATCACATGTAATCATACTTAGAGATTATGACATGACACCTGTCAATTGTACATATACCTACAAATTTGGAGTCTGATGCCTTAATTATGTGTTAATTACATGGTGTATGAATCATGTTTTCTAACTTTACTCAACAGTGTTCTGTCTAGACCAGGAGGTAAAATATATCCTTTGCCTTTTGCTTCCTCAGTTTCCCTCATCTGTAGTTGTGGTGAAGGCTAGCACTGACCACTCTCGTGAATTTGTTGGGAGATTGATAAGAAAATACATTACCTGTCAGTAATAATTAAACTCTATGTCTATCTGTCTCGTGGATGATCCACAAAAGGTCTGAGTTAACTGTTTTTGTTGCTGGTTATTCTGTCTACATAATCCACAAAAGAGCATCTCCTCTTACTTATCTCAATGTCTGACTTGTTGGGGGAATCATCCAATGCTCTGAAGACAAAGGGATAAGCAGACCCAAGCGTCAAAGGGCTTTCAAAATTGCAGCCCCTTTGCAGAAGAACTTAAAGCCTCTTCTTGAGCCAGCAGTGGTTAATGGGGGCCTTATCTATGTGAGCAATCATCAGGAAAACTTGTGTGTTTTATGCACTACAAAGGCGCTACTTTCTTCTCTTCGCCTCTGACTGGAGCTCTTGAGATAGAAGAAAACTGTTGGCCACAGTTCTAAAAACTCCAGATAAAGGCTTTGATTTGTTAATTAAATTTTTTACTATCTGCATTTGATATCTCCGCCAAATTGGATCCGCTGCAGGAACAAGAAAGTCTCTCACTTCAAAGGGGCGCCCACTCGGTGACCTGTAATTATGGAATTTACTGCAGGGATGAAGCACTGTCTGGAGTGCACCTGCTATCCTAGAGACCCCAACGCTGTCCGCAACCGGGCAACGGCCATTCATCTCGGCTCAGTCCAATGAGGCGGCCCTGGCTCTGCGCAGGCGTACAGGGGAGGAGCTCCTGCACCTGCGCACAAGCGCCCCTCCTGCCCGCAGGTGTGCATGAGCCCAGCTGGCCCACCACTGCTCATTGTCACATGCAGCCTTCCATGCCATGCACCCCCTCGCAGCCTGAAGGAGTCTGCTTCCTGGATGTCTAGGTGGAAGATGGTTTCATTAATGAAAAAATTAAGAGACTGGACTCACACGAGCTGAGGACAACTGAGGGCCAGGTGAGGCCAACCTTTCCCAAGAGCTAGATCAACTTCTTCTGTAGCTTGCATTGAGGGTTGTCACGCAGCTTCATGGCCATGGACATTATAATGGATGCTTAAAACTCCCTGGACGATAGAGAACACACCTTCCAGTCACCTTGGGCTAATTCTTACTCTCGCATCCTTGGCATCTTCAAACTCTCTCGGTCTTTGCTGCTTGGCACGAACTTTGTCTTGGTTATAAGCAAGGCAGAGACCAGTGTTGTGATATCTTAAGCAATTCTGTAAGATTCATGGGTCAAGTCATTCCAATCAGGCTTTGCTCTACCAAAAATTTTTTGGTACCAGTCAAGATTTACTGAGTTGTAGTCAAGGCCACATCTGTCCAAACATAACAAGACACATTCTGTAATTTTTTCCAATAAATTAATCTTATAATCCCAGGAATTTCTGCCCTCCCCTCTTTATGATGACAATACTGTTTATAACTTGACTCTATCTATAAGTGCTTCATTTTTCCAAGTCAAGAAATAGAAAACAAACAAATGTTAAATAACAAGAACCAGAGGAATAAAAAGAATTCCCAAACTTAACAGCTCAGTAGGAGGATAAACCTTTTAGGTTTTCAAAATGTTAGAGAAGTGAAGATTATTCAATATTTAATGTCTATTGAGTGGTTCTCAAACATAATCCTGGTGGAACTATATAGCACAGAGTTTAAGACACTTGCCTTGCACATTGCTGACTACATATCTATCCCTGATATCACATCTGCTCTCCTGAGCACTGCCAAGAGTGATCCCTGAGTCAAGAGTAAGCCCTGAGCACAACTGAGTGTGTTCTTTAAACCAAAGCAAAAATCTTCCCATAACTATTGGAATGATGCTGAGTTCTTTTAAAACAGGATGTGACAAGAGATCAATCTGTTGGCTTTTATGTGTGGCTCTGAGAGCAGAGGTGGGCTGACCATAGCTACTTTCAGTCCAGCACAAATATAATGGTGTTCCCCCTGCCTTCCCACCAGTTTAATCTTGAAAAAAATTTGAATGCATGGGCTCTCTTTATGAAATCGGTCAACTCCAAAGGTCAGATGGATTTTTCTCAATATGCCCAGAATAGTCCTTTTCCAGTTGTCTTGGTATAGGGAACTTGGCCTGGGGAACTAATGAGAAACTATTGCCATTGCTTAGGAATCTAGATTATTTTAAATTAAGACGAGGGGCTTGGGGCCAAATCGAGAACACAATGGGTAAGGCACTTGTCTTGCATGTGGCTAGCCTGTGTTCAATCCCTGGCACCCCATATTGTTCCTTGAGCACAGCCAGGAGTGATTGTTGAGAGCAGAGCCAGGAGTAACCCCTGAGCACTGCCAGGTGTGGCCCCCAAACAAAACAAAATAAAACAAAATGAAAAACAGGCCTGGGGAAGTAGTTCAGTAAAGCATACTTTTTTTTTAATTGAATCACCGTGAATTACGTTTCATAAATATTCATGATTGAGTTTCAGGTGTGCAATGTTCCAACACCAATCACTTCATCAATGTCCACCAGTTTTGTCCTTCTACCATTGTCCTAGTGTTTCCTTCCCTAACTTGTCCCCACCACCCCTGTCCCGGGGGCAATCTTCCTGCTGAAGACCAGTTTTCATGCTCTTCATTGCCTTTATGCACTTGTTATTCCAGCCAAGTTTCTTTACATCCCACACATGAGAGAGATCGCTCTGAATCTGCTCCCCTTCTTTTGACTAACCTCATTCAACGTGATGCTCTCCAAATTCATCCACATAGCAGCACGTTGCACAGCTTACTGTTGGGGCAGTGTTCCATTGTGTGTATGTACTATAGTTTTTTTATCCAGTCATCTTTGCTTGGGCACTTGGGTTGTTTCCAGAGTTTGGCTCTTTGGCTATTGTGAATATGTTGCAATGACCACAAGGGTACAAATTTCTTTTCTGCTTTGTGCTTTGGTAGAGCATATCTTGTGTGGCCCTGGGTCTTATCTTTGCCACTGAAAAGTTAAAATTAAATCTAAATTATAAGGCTGAGAACATCCTTATCCTAATCTTTTCCCTTTACCTAATCAAAGAAGCCATAACTACACCCTGACTTCCCACCCACTTGATCTAGGATTTTAATTTGAAGAGATCATATAGGAATAGGAGTACCAGTGAACATTCCATCGAAGAACCTCATTCTTTAACTCTGAGTGAAAAGTTAGGTAATACCCTCCTTGTGCTATAAAACACTCCATCTTCTTTTATACATACATATTATTTTTAATTTGTAGTACTGTGATTAATAATGCTGCTCATGATAGAGTTTTATGTTATAATGTTCCACCTCCACACCCTTAACCATAGTGTCTGCTCAGTATCTCAGGTCTTCACTAATTTTCTTTAAGATTTATTGTCATATAAATTCTATGTATGTATGTTATTAAATTTTTTTCCTTTGATAACATGTCTGAAGCTGTTTTGAAAACTTGTTTGATTCAAGAAGGATCCAGAGGCATAGGGGATTTTTCCTTTGCCCTGACAACCAATATTTACACTTAATTTTTCAATATTACATTGTGTATAGCCAAATCTGGTTCTATCCCCAGCATTGTTTATAGTCTCCTGAGCACAGCCAGGGGTGATCCCCGAACACAGAGCAAAATCTGAACATTGCAGGTCATGGCCCAAAAACAAAAGCAAAAATTTCCTTTCGAAAAATGTTTGGAGATTTGCAACAATTTAAAAAAAATTACAGATAAATCATCCCATTGCTCATCGATTTGTTTGAGCAGGCACTGGTAACGTCTCTCATTGAGAGACTGACAGTGACAGATAAATCATATAGCCTAAAATATTATAAAAATTCAGAAAAACTTATGTTGGTCATGAATACATAAAACAAATGTTGGTAACAGTCTGTTTTATCACTCACTACCATAAAATATGCACAAACTCCTTCTTAAGCACACATATTCACAGTCCAGAGGAATGTAAACATATGTAGAGAGGGAATATCCAGTCATCACTGCATTAAATAAACTTGGTTGGATGCTGTGTGATTGAAACCATTTCATAGCCACCTCCTGTTACTATTGTGGTCAACTCAAATCAACTCAAATGGAGCGCCTGCTCCAAACACCCTGTGACACTGACGTCTCCTCAGGAACATTTCGCCTCTCCAGTCGATTACTTAATGCAAAGTGATCTTCTGCGAATCTTGCACTTCTCTCGTTCTTACCAGCAAACACACATGAAGTATTGCTAGCGGTGCTGAAAATGCGCTCCCAGTAGTGAGTCAGAACACAACAAGAGAAATGTTAATTGAGGCATGTGAAGATACCAATTTGGTGATTTTTCTTATAAACACACAACATAAACTTATGATATTGCTTAATACAAATACAGTATTGTAAATGCATTTTTCTTTCTTCATGATTTTCTTAACATTTTCTTTTTGATTTCTTACTTTATTGTAAAAATACAATAGATAATATATCTGACATACAAAATGTGCTTGATCCACATTATGTTTAATGTTTCTGGTCAGCAGCAAAGTTAGTAGTAATTAATATTTTAGTAGTTCAGAAGCCTACACGAGGACCTTGTTTTCCATTTTTTTCTTTTGCCCTCCCAAAGTGATGATCGGGGGACCCAGGGCCACTCCTGGAGAAACTCGGTCAGATTGCATTGTTCAATATTCAGGCCCAGCGATGAGCTATTGCTCAGTCCAGCAGTGCTGGGGGCCAAGAGGTGCTTGGGGGTCTCTGGGCTACATCTGAGATACTGGAGGGAGGCAGATCTGATGTGCCAGGGATCAAACTTGGAGCCTTGCACATGCTGCCTCTCTGACCCCTTGCATTGTTCAAGGATCAGTGCCATCCTCCTACCTTCTACCCCATCCTTGCCAGGCTTTAGCAAACAGCTGTGACATGCAGACAAAATTAAGTGAGAGGGTCCCCAAGTAAGGCTCTAGCTTTGTCTTGAGAGGAATAAACACTTTTGAGGATTTTCTAATATGATCAGAGGATAAGGTCTGCGTGTGTGTGTGTGTGTGTGTGTGTGTGTGTGTGTGTGTGTGTGTGTGTGGCAGAATGGGGGGGCACACTCCAGGACATGTCCAAGTCATTTTATCATCTCCTGCCACATTGAGAAAAGTCGCATGTCCAAACCCGTGTCCTTTGTGTTTCTGAGAACAGTATGAAAACTTGGGGGCTCTGACATAACCTTGATTTCTAATCTGTAAAGTTGCTAAGAGGTAACAATGGTCAAGTGTGAGTAAGATTTTATCCTCCATAAAACCTAGAGAAGTACTCAACTGAGATAGATACAGATGGCTGCAGACCAGTGTCAATGGGCCTGATAGCTATTGCTTGCTCTTTTATTAGATTCTTTCAGGAGGTGATTTGAATGTTCTCATAAAATATAATTGTGCTTCCCGATGGCATTTTTCCAGTGAAAGGAGAGGTTGCAATCCACAGTGAATGCACTCAGTGAGAGCTTCTCCAGATTCCTCCCAAATAAAGAAACAGGTTTAAAAACCACACCAATGCCCTTGAAAAAACCCTTTCAAATCACTTAGGCTTTGTATGAGTGAATTAGGGGAGATTGAAAACTCCAGCACATGAGTCTGGGGCAGCTCCGTGTCATCATCCCTCATTCCTAAAGACCAGAAGAAGACAGTCAACTGGTCTGGCAGGAAAACTCTTGGAAAGACCATCTGAGTGGGTTGTGCAAATAGGAGGGGAATGCAAACTTCGCTTCTTCTGTAATAAAGAGAACAGATGGCATGCGGAGGTGGGCATGGAGAGAAGCCAACATATGACCGACTCCAGAGGGCCTGAGGCTGTGCGGTGCTGGGTTCCCAGAGGGAGCAGGAGAAAACAGCCAGGGACATAAGAGGTGAACCAAGCAAGTACTACCTTTTGACTCAGAAATAACCTGCACCCTGTAAGGCCAACATCTGGGTTGAAATCCCTCTTTGACAGCTCAGAGTCAGGTGGCCTTGAACAAAGTCATTGATGATGAAAGTGATTTATTTGCTACAATGGGCTTGCAGTAATATCTATGACTCAGTGCTTTTTAGGAGAACAAGACAGATCAATATCTATATGTCTTTGGCAGACTCTCCTTTGCTCTGTTAACATTTTCATGTCAGTTGTTATTACCAGTTGAAGTCAAAACCCATTTTTCATGATTTTTAAAGGTCCACGTGGCAGACCTATGCTAAATTTGACAGTAAATAGAAAGAAAGCAGCCCTTTCCCACACAAGCAGAATATACACAATTGTCCCACAAGGTTATGGAGGAAATGAATAACATGTGACCTGGGAAGGGGTCCACTCTCTCCTGTGCTTGAGAGACAGGTACTTGGCATTCTGGATCAGTGTGGAAGAGGGATTGTCTCTGTGTCCATGTAGGAACCCGGAGAGGCAGCAGGACACAAACTTTGGTTCTCCATGGAGCCAGGAAAAGAAGGAGATTTAGTTCATGGCTTGACTCTCCACTCCCTGAGGAGCCTCAGGAAAGTCACTTTATTTCTTCAAGAAAGTGGGATGGGGCTGGAGAAATAGCACAGTGGGTAGGGCGTTTGCCTTGTACACAGCCGACCCGGGTTTGATTCCCAGCATCCCATATGGTCCCCTGAGCACAGCTAGAGGGTAATTCCTGAGTGCAGAGCACAGATAACCCCTGTGCATCACCGGGTGTGACCCAAAAAGCAAAAAGAAAAAAGAAAGAAAGTGGGATTGAGTTCATACACATAAAACACTGTGATAATATCAGGTTTATTGTTAGTACCATAAAAATGGTAGCTATCCTTATAATTATTTTAATTAATAGAATATAAAGGCTGGTTTTCCTGCTGATATGCAGGCAGAAGAGTTAGTAACCATTTGTTAATCTGATTATAACTTGTAAAGTTACAGTATCAGACATTCTGCTAGTTGTTGAGGCTACAAAGGTGACTATGACAGCAGGTGGAGATGGAGGGAGGGCATGAAAGGGCATCTACATGAAAGGGGATCTGCAGGGAGCAAGATAACTGGCAGGGAAGAGTAGTGAAAGGGCATCTACATGAAAGGGGATCTACAGGGAGCAAGATAACTGGCAGGAAGAGAAGTGAAAACCACAAAGGGAGGTTCCCAGAGCATTGAGTGTGAGGGAACAATAATTGATTGACAAGGCTAAAGATTGGAAAAGGAAAAGAAGTTGATGATGGGGATAGACAAAGAAAGAGTCAGTTTAAAGAAATGGAGTTTGTATTGAGGTTATAGGACATACCATGCTCAAGGCTGTAAATGGGAGCTAACTAGGGAGAATAAAGAAGAGATAAGGCTTGAAGCAGGGAGATTCAGAATCAGGAGAGGGAGCCTAGATTAGGGAAGGGAGCAAACTAAAGAGACGTTTATTATCTAGGGAATGTGTTTTACCCTGTTTTATCAGTGTAGTATCTTTGTAGGTATTGGTGAATTTTTAAAAAATGATATTTTATTCATTAATCTAACATGAAAACATGGAGATCAACCTGAGGCCACAGATGTCCCAGAGATGCAGGCAGGTGAGTGTTTGTCAGTGTGCAAATCGCTACAACATGCCAGTTGACCAAAAGCTTACATTCCATAGACTGGGAACACCTGTAAAGGCCGCCCCCAAAGCCTCTGTCCCTCTTGGAGACCCCGGCAAACTACCAAGAGTATCCTGCCCGCACAGCAGAGTCTAGCAAGCTACCTGTGGCATACTCGATATGCCAAAAACAGTAACATCGATGACCCTCATTCCCCTGATCAAGAAAGAGCCCCAATACACCATTAGGAGATATTAGCACATGACAGGGATGAATGGAGATGTTACTGACACCCGCTCAAGCAAATCAATGAACAACGGGATGAGAGTGATACAGTGATACAGTGAAAACATTATATTCCTATGCTCATTTCTGAACCTTTCTTTTCCCCTGGCATGGAAGTTATAGGGTCCTGAAAAACATAGGGTTGTCCTAAGGCTGGATCACTGAACCAATTAATGGGGGACAGCTGTTTTAGAGGGTTCATCCAGTGAGAAATAAGATGTTCACTGTGTTAAGTCATTGAGACTTAGGGATTGTTCAATTCCAGCATAACCAAGCTTATATTTATTATAAGGTAGTGAATGGATGAGATAGCATATATAATTAGGGCATCTTGAAGAACATTTGTCACATACTAGTTAATAAAAATCAGTTGTAACATATCTGCCTTGACTTTCAGCTTAGATATGGATCTAAGCTACCTAAGTATCAGTTTTATAATATTAAAAAAATTTAAGTATAGTAGTTGCTGGAGCTACAGTGCAGTGGGTAGGGTGTTTGCCTTGCATGCAGCTGACCTGAGTTCAATTTCTCCACCCTTCTCAGAGAGCCAGGCAAGCTACCGAGAGTATCTCGCCCGCATGGCAGACCCTGGCAAGCTACCTGTGGTGTATGCGATATGCCAAAAACAGTAACAACAAGTCTCACAATGGAGATGTTACTGGTGCCCACTCGAGCAAATTGATGAGCAATGGGATGACAGTGATGACAGTGGTGACTTATAGGTATATAAGTGCTTACAGTAGTAGTATAGATTCTTCTAGTACTGATTCTGTGAATAAATACGTTTTTATGTATTGGCAGTGGGGAAGAAGTGAAAAAATGATTAACCACAGGTGAATTTCATGGCTAGATCTAAGAAGAAACAGAACTGAAATAGCCAAGTCCTCTGAGTCACCTCTAGAGGGGACAGTTCTCCTGGGGACTAACTAGGAAAAGGGAGAGAGAAGATTCCATAGGGAATTTAGAGATGTCCCTGAGTCATTCACAGCATTCTCTCTCTCTCTCACACTCTCTCTCTCCTCCTTTCTCTCTCCTCTCCCTCTCTCTATGCCTCCCCTTCTCTCTCTCTCCTCTCCCCCTCTCTTCCCTCTCTATCGCTCTCTCTGGAATCAATAGGTTTAAGAATCAATAAGATTTCATAAATCTTCAAAAAATATTTTCTGTTAAATATCTTTTTAGAAGCTCAGAAATGGAAGTCAATATTCCTAGCAACAGTAATCAGGTGGCAGAAATACCTGGAAAATTGAAGATATTCAGTAAACATTTCCCCCGTCTCCTTCCTTTTCCAGGCTTCAAACTAATGCACACCTGTTCTGACCTAAGAGAGCCACTTCTCTTCCCTGTTGCTCAGACACATACAAGTGCTGATTCATAACTGTCAATATTCCTTTGTAACATGCTCACATATTTACTATCTCTGGCCTTCTATTTGGGAACATTTCCTTCTGCCTAAGAAAGGCTCTAAGTAATTTATTTAGGTCTGTTTGCCACCTGCATACTTCAGCTTTTGTTGATACAAAAGTGCCTTTATTTAACTTTCATTCCTAAAGAACATTTTCGAGGGCACAGTGTGTCACTATGTTGGCAGCTGGACTTCATCCAAGTTTGTAGGTAATATTTGTTTGTTTCTGCTGAAAAATCTGCTGTTAGTCTAATTCTTGCTCTTTTAAAGTGACTTTATATTCTTTTCCCTCTTATTGCTTGTAAGCTTTTTTTCAGGGGTTTCCTACTGTTTGGTTGTGATATATCCATGTGTGCATTTAAGGAGGTTATTCTCTTGCCTTGAGTCTGTAGAACAGCAGGATGCAGGAGGTGAGATGACCCTAGATCTCTGTTTTGAGTTATTTACCAGAGGTAGTTCCCTTTAAGAAATAAGAAACAAATGGATAAAACTAGAGGCAAACTCTGGAAGGAAGATTATTAGTTTCTCTTGGCATTTAAGGAATTAATGTGCGAAAACCCAGGAGGTAGTGGATCTTAGCCTCAGGTGAGAATTTAACCTCAAGATGTAGAGTTGGGATTTTCAATAGACTGCTTCCTTATTCATGAGCTGTGGCAATGCTGACTAGCTTCAACTACTTACTCAAGTGTCATTTTAAAAATCTCAGTAAAAAATGTTTATTTCTTTAAAATTTTTTTCCAAATTATTTAGGGAAATAACAGTAAAGGCAGAGACATATCAATGTAGAACTTCTGTCAGTGACAGGAGACTGGGAAATCACTTGACTTTGATCAGATCTCCAACTAAATATTCACTAAAGCTGAAGAGGGTTGGCAGGGGAGGTCAAAGGAATCAGGGTCAAGCTGACAAACACTGTTCCTGCTCTATGGGGTTCCCACCTCCTGCCCAGAGCACTGTCCACTTAGGCCCCTTCATTTTGCAAATACTTTGTTTGTTTTCAGCTCTTAAGAAGAAAGCACATAAAAAGACCAGCCATAGGGCATATTCAGTGGGGTGAACATTAACTAGATATTGACCCGGATCCTTTCACATCTGATGAGTAATGTACAGAATGCTCAAGCTGAGTTGTCTCTAGACTGGAAAGTCTATATTGACTTTTGGAAGAGTTTAAAAGAGAAATAGGGGCTTGCTAAGTGGGCAGTGTTTTCACACATGTTGATGTGATGACTGGTCTGAATCCCATAGATGAAAACAGTCAAACATTAGAAAACATTTGGAGACTCACCCTCATCTGTTTTTATCAGTGAAGGGTACAGAGCGGTTTGGTTTTGAAATGGCCCAATTCTCTCTGGGATTCAATCTAGCAGATCCTCCTATTCACATCCTGAGTGTTCAATTGTGGGAGAGCTCGGGCTGTTTGGCTGCTGTGTGAATCAGAGGAGGGGTCTTTCACTCTGAGCCCACAGGTTGACAAATGCCCTGATCACAGAAGGAATTCATACCAACATTCTTCTAGATATTATAAGTATGGAGCCAGACCTGCTCCTGGGAATCAGTAAGTCACTGATTTCACAAATAGTTGAGCTCCCCTCTGCAAATTTCTCTGTATATTCAAAGAATATACAGAGAATATACAGGGTGGGGGGGAGGAGCTGGGGGCTCCTGAGATGTGGCCTTCCTCTTTGTTCTGCTCAGTCTTGTCAAGGGAAGTGAGGAGACTATCCACATTCACCGACTATGACTTGTCCTGGGGGAGTTGGAGATCAGACACTGGCTACGATGATTGTGTAGCGTTTGCCTGACCTGGGTTTGATTCCTAATGCCACATGGTATCGGAAATGGCTCTTAGCAGTGTCACATTCTCTGGTCCCTAATTGGATTTTAGGCCTTATTGGCTAAGAATGACTGCTGGAGACCCCCAAAGTGTCCTGACCATTTCCTGCGACCCCCCATCTTGCACAAAAAAGTGGTATCAATATTTGAAGGCTGTGTATTGATTCCATGAAATATTCCATGATCACTGTCATAAACTGAGAGACACACATTGATTTTAAGACAAATTTTTTTTCACTTCTATATTGCCTGATATTTTCACTTTTTTCTCTATGGTCTCAGAAACAAATTCAGATGAACTGAAGCCATCAGGTTTAGGAAATGCAGAGAGAATGCTACATGATTGATACTTTTCAGATAGTTGGAAGAAGAGAAACAACCACATCTTCCCATTCTTTGGAGTCTCACCCAGAAGGGTATGGAATCATGATGGCCATTAATGACTCTAATGCCCAGTGTTGGAAACTTGTGTTCAAAAGATTAAGCTACTTTGCTCTTAACTGCATTGCTGAGAAATTTTGAGAGTAAATATTTTTTTATTTGTCATAAGAGTTCTGTGTCATTAGATTTAAACAGAAATAATTGAATCTGAGTTTGAACTTTTCCTTGTGACATGCAGCCAGAAATATAATCATTGGACTTTGTTCCTCGGAAATGTAGAATGAAAATTGGGTGATGTAGGGCAGGGCTCAGGGGACAAAATGGGGTGCCAGGGATCAAACCAGGTCAACTGGGCAAGACAGGTGCCTACCTCTTACACTCTCACCAGCCCAAGAGTTTATTCTTGACTGCAATATATTGTTTTCTATTATTTCAGTATTCAGTCATACACAAAATTTTGCCATGTGGTGGTAGTAATCACTACTTATATTGTTTTATGAGAGCAATGTAGAGTTTAGTTAAAAACTATTTTCTGGAGTATCAAAAAACAGCTGAAGACCTCCAGAACCCAGCCACAGCCATGCTCAAGGCCCCTCTCCACACGTTCAGAGGAGCCTCACGTCTGAAGGAACTGGCAGAGGAACCAGGTGTGTGGGACCCAAGACTGAGATCTCCAAGCCTGCTCAGATTGGGGCTGGGCCTCTTCCGCCCAGATCCCCCTTTTTCAGTAGCTAGGTGGTCACACCAGAAACTGCCCCGTCACCATGTAGTCCCATCAATGGCCAATATCCAGATACTATAAAACCAAGCTCCCAGAAGTGACATCTTATAGCTTAGTTCTCCCTCTTGTAGAACCTGGCAAGCTACCGAGAGTTTTCCTGCCCGCATGGGAGAGCCTGGCAAGCTCCCCATGGCGTATTCATATGCCAAATACAGTAACAATGATTGGTCTCATTCTCCTGACCTTGAAAGAGCCTCTAATGTGTCACCGTTGGGAAGGATGAGTAAAGAAAGGCTTCTAAAATCTCAGGGCTAAAATGAAGGGAGACATTACTGGGAATGCTCGAGCAAATTGATGACCAACAGGATGATAGTGACAGTGATAAATTTACTTATTGAATCACTGTGAGAGCAGTTGCAAAGCTTTTGGGTTGAAGTCTTGGTCATACAATGATGAAAGACCAGTCCCTTCACCAGTGCACATTTTCTACCACCAAAAACCCCAGTAGACCCCCATCCCATACCCTCCCCCTACCTGTGTCACAGATGGTTTCCACATTACTCTTTTTTTACTTTAATTACATTCAATATTTCGACACCAGACTCCCATTATTATTTGAGATTTTACCCCAACACTCAGATCTGTCCAAAAGGCAACATTAGACAACTCGTGATTTTGGAATTCTGAAATTCTAACAATTAAATCTGGAGGGATTTCTGCCAAAAGCCGCTGGGTTCCAAGATTTGTTTCTGAGTCTCTGGAATCATGGCCTTTAAGTAGCCTGATCAGGAGCCAGAGAGGCCATTCGTGGGCAGTGACTCGGGGTCTTGTTGGAGCAGGGGAGGAAAGGGCCGGCTCCACCCCCATCCCGTGAGGCCCCACGTGTCTCCTCACTGCGGGCCCATACCTGGCTGTCCATTGGTTTCCTCTGAAAGATGGCGCCCCGAGCTCCCAGGGGGAGCAGGTGGTGGATTGGCACCTTTTCCCACTGGGGGTGGCCCAAGGTAGGTAGTGATGTAGCTTTTGAGGGAGGGGCACATCCAGAAGTTCTCAATGTCCATTCCTGGTTCTATGACCATATGGCGGACTAGAGCAATAGCACAGCAGATAGGGCATTTGCCTTGCACGTGGCTGACCTGGGTTCAATTCCTCTGTCCCTCTTGGAGAGCCCAGCAAGCTACCGAGAGTATCCTGCCTGCACGGCAGAGCCTGGAAAGCAACCTGTGGCATATTTGATATGCCAAAACAGTAGCAACAAGTCTCAAAATGAAGACGTTACTGGTACCCACTTGAGCAAATCGATGAACAACAACGGGGCGACAGTGCTACAGACAATGTGACCATATGGGCTTCGGGGATTCAACCCAGACTGACTGTATGCAAGGCAGGTGCCTTACCTCTTGTGTTATCTCTCCAGCCCTACCTGGTGTGGCTTTTAAAGAGCTTTCCATTTCTCCTCCCTACCCCAACCATACACATGCACACACACAGACACACATACACACACAGTATTGTGATTCTTATGTTCCTGACACCCTGGTCCTCTGGCTTCACTTCTATGTTGGTCCAACCTTTAGAATTCTTCACCATGGGGTTTTTCCTTTGTTTCTTCTGTCCTGTCAGGCAGTTTGACACCCTCTTCCATTTTTACATTGGACATCACCCTCTTGGACTAGAGTTACGGACTAGAGCCTGGGCCTTCCTACTGAAATTCTGCATACTTTTCTTCTGCATTCTGTGTTCACTGCCTTCTTGCTCCACCACTGCAAGGAAGAACACTGAGAGCCAAGTTTGTCTTGCCACATCTCTCCCTCTTTCATATACACCTGTCCTTTTTCTAGCATCAGCAGCCTCTTTTCCAAGCCTTAGTTTACTGTTTGCACTCTGCACAGACCCTCTTGTGAAAGTAAGGCATGGATATTTACATAGAAATATGAACAACAGTGCCATTTCCTTCTTGGGAGTATCTCGCATTGAATGTGCATGTAATGTATACCAGACCCACACTTATTCCTCTCTAGCAATGTGGTGAGGTCAGAATTGTTGTCATCCTTTTCCACAGCTGATGCAAAGGGAGCTTCAAGAAGTGCCCACTGGACTGGTGTGGGAATCAACCGGCAAGTGTCCAGACCATGGTTTGGGGAGACAAATGTTTACAGAAGGTGATTGTTGGAGACAGCAACTCTTTGGACTCCTGACTGCCCCAACAGTGAAGAAGTGGGATCACGCCCAATTTCTGCCTCTGCCTTCATTATTAGCTTAGTCTGAAGAGTCAAGACTCCCTGAAGTGTTTTGGAGACAGACCTGTGTAATTTCATCCACTTTGGCACTGGTATCTGAGTCCCTTGCTTTTTTTTTGGTGGGGGGGGCAGGGAGAATTTTAGCAGCACTGCTAAGGTTCATTATGCCACTATCATAACTGGCATCCAAAAAATGATGAGGAAAAACATTTAGAGGCCAGTCACTTATTGATTTCTGAAAATGAGACCCAATTAGTGAATCTAAAAAAATGCACACATTCAAAATGACAGTGTGCCCAAACCAAGCATATTTGCTAACTGAGTAATGCCAAAGTCCAAGCAAGAGAGTATGTAGTAGTTTTGCGTTCCCTCTTATTTTTTGCTTTCTCTTTGACAGACAACGTTTTCCTGGAAACATTATAGTATACTTCATTCAAGATAAGGGCACTGTTCAGCATACTGATTGCTAAGTTAGTAAGGAGATCATTGCTTGGTGGTTTTTATTTTTACTTGTTTTTAATCAAATCACCATGAGATACAGTTACAAAGCTTTCATGATTGAGTTTCAGTCATACAATGATCGAACATCCATCCCTGCACCAGTGCACATTTTCTACCACCAATGTCCCCAGTATCACCCCTGCCACTTCTACCCCTGCCTCTTTTGCAGGAACCTTCCTTCTTACTCTTACTTTACTTTTGGGCATCATGGTTTGCAATTCAGTTATTGGGAAGCTATCATGTTTGGTCCTTAGTCAACTTTCAGCACACATTTTCATTCTGGGTGATCCCTTCTCCATCCCAACTGCCTTCTCCCCAGAACATGAGCGTAGAGTGATCTTTCTGGCCGTTGTCTCTACTGTCCTTGGGTGTTGCATATTATGTGATTTTATAATACACTGATGAGTGCAGCCATTCTATGTCTATCTCTCTCCTTCTAACTCATTTCACCTAGCATGGTATTACATCCACTTAAAAGCAAATTTCATGACCTCATCTTTCTAACAGCTGTATAGAAAACAACTCCATTGTGTAGATGTACCATAGTTTCTTTAACCAGTCATCTGTTCTCAGGCACTCGGGTTGTTTCCAGATTCTGGCTATCATGAACACTACTGTAATGAATGTACCGATGCAGATGTCATTTATATCGTATTTTTTTTTGCATTCTCAAGATATATTCCCAGAAGTGGTCTTGCTGTGTCATATGAAAGCTCAATTTCTAGCTTTTTGAGGAATGTCCACATTGTTTTCCAAAAAGCCTGGACCAGTTGGCATTCCCACCAATAATGAATGAGAGTCCCTTTCTTCACAGCACTTGTCTTATTCTTTTTGATGTGTGCCAGTTTCTGTGGTGTAAGAAATCAAGTATCTTGGACTCAGCATAACAGGTGAAGGACTTATACAAAAAAAACCAACAAAACACTACTCAAAGAAATAAAAGAGGACACTAGGACATGGAAAACATCCCTTGCTCATGAATTGGTAGAATTAACATTTTCAAAATGGCAATACTCCACAAAGCATTATACAGATTCAATGCGGTTTGTATAAGAATATCCATGACATTTTTCAAAGAAATGGACAAAACACTCCTAAAATTCATATGGAGTAATAAACCCCCACGAATAGCTAAAGCAATCATTGGGAAAAAGAAGATGGGTGGCATTATCTCCTCTAACTTCAAACTGTACTACAAAGCAGAAGAATTAAAACAGCATGATATTGGAATAGAAACAGACCTGCAAACTTATAGAACTGCGTTGAATATTCTGACACAGACTCTCAAGTGTATGATCACTTAATCTTTGACAAAGGAGCAAGAAATGTGAAGTGGAACAAGGAAAGCCTCTTCAACAAGTGGTGCTAGGATAACTGGAAAGCTACATGCAAAAAAAAATGAACTCAGGCCTCTGTCTAATGCTAAGCATGAAAGTCAGATCAAAATGGATTAAAGACCTAAAAATCAGACCTGAATCCATAAGGTACCTGGAGGAAAATGTAGGCAGAACCCTCCGTAATATTGAAGCTAAAGGTATCTTTAAGGATGAAACAGCACTGACGGAGCAAGTGAAAATAAAGATACACAAATGGGACTACATTAAACTCAGAAACTTCTGCACCTCAATAGAGACAGTGACCAAAATACAGAGGCAGCCCATGGTATGGGATAAATTATTCACCCCATATCCATCAGATAAGGAGTTAATATCCAGGATACACAAGACACTGGTAGAACTTTACAGAAAAAATCCCTCCAACCCCATCAAAAATGGAGAGAATAAATGAACAGAAACTTTCTCAAAAAAGAAATACAAATGGCCAAAATGCACATGAAAAAATGCTCTGCATCACTAATCATCAAGAGGTGTAAATCAAAACAACAATGAGGTGGGTCCTTTTTATTTGAATTCAAAGACAGAAGACAACAACTTAACTGTCCTGTACAAGAAGTAATGATTTACTTTATTTTCTGCCAATGTTCAGTGATGAAGTGGAATTCACGTTAAAAGCCCAGACTCAAGCCATGAGTGTGAGTGAACTTAAATGCAATTTGGGGGCATATTGGAAATGCCTATGAGTAGCGACTGCATTACAGATCATCTGCTTTACCTGTTGAGGACTGAGTACCTTTTCCTTGGATCTCATTTCTTGAAATGAGAGATGAAATTAAATGTCTGTCCACGGTATCTTGAGAAGAGATTTTATCAAAATGAAAGAGTCAAACAAGAAGAAAAGAGAAAAACTAAAGTTCTGATACTTTGCTATAATGATAGACATTAAAATTTTTTCAAATCAGTTTATCATTTTAAACAACTTTATACTTGTCAGCAGCATATGGAGCCATTGCCAGACAAGGAAGGAAAATATAAACGGAACAGTCCTGAAGCTTTAGCCCTATTTTGTTAACATAACCTTTTGGGATGCAATTTGAAACTTATAGCTGATTAGGAAAAATTCATCTCTGGTACTTAGGCATATATTTGAAATGCTTCAGTTCACTTCCACTGTCATAATTCACTACTGATTATCTGAGAGACATTTTATCCAGTCATATGCATTGAGAACTGAAAATTTCTTTGTAAGGCACTGCTCAAAAACTGAGTGAGCGTCAGAGAGGCAGTAACCAACGGTCAGAGTTTCAGGAGGAGCAAGTCCTGAGTCCTGTTCAGGAGTGATGCTCAAGTGCTCAGGTACTTGGGTCATGTATTGGGTATATTTTCCTTGGGATATGTATAGCTCATACATGAACAGGGCATGAGTGTGTTAGCCTTTGAGCAGAAAGGAGAAACACCACAAATATGCACAGCCAGTGGTACAGGTGCACTTCCCAAGCCCAGAAATGACAGCCACCATTGGTCTTCCACTCGGAAACAGAGAAGACAGGGATCTGACACACCAGCAACAAAGACTGTCAGGTCAAGGTGAAACTCTTTTGTGTGAGTGACCCAAGGGCTCTCTCCATGCTGGCCTCTGAGCTCTGGGGATTCAAAGACAACATAGGCTGACATTTGAAAGTAACAGACAGCTTGAATTAATGAAACATGAATAAAAATCACAGCAGGTTTCACAGTGGATATTTGAGCTCTCCATTGGCAACCAAGTCATAAAAATCACATTGAAGAGATGCCAAGAGAGAGTGCTAAAAATCCTAAAAGGAGTCAGAAAATGTTTTGAAGAGGAATATTTTGAAAATGTGCCTTCACTACGATTGCTGGATAATGGATAGGACAGTTAGTTGTATGTGTTGCTCAACTGCAGGTTGTATGTGAATTTACTTGTAGTTGCACATCCCTGGGGAAAGCGAATTGGGAGTTATTATTCAAGCTAGTGGATCTCAAACTTTAACTTACCCTAAAAATACTTTCACATTCTACCATATTAATTCTTTCTATTTTTCTCTATTAAGTCCCACACTTCAATGAGAATTTCATAAGCCAATACTGCCCATATGCATTGAAATAGTTTCTATCCTATCCTATGGTGTTCCAATCTGATATTTTATCAATTCATTGAAATGCTGCTATCCAGTATTTTGTCAAAATGATTTCAAATATATTTTCAAGCCACCATTTGAAAATCATAGTCTTGAGTAGCATATGTGTAATATTGAGTAACATACAGGGGTGCAAAATAAAATGCACCTTTAGAAGACTTTGTGCATCATAACAGGAAGTGCTCAGGGTTATTCCTGGCTCTGTGCTCAGGAGTGACCCAATAGTGCACAAGGGAACATATGTAATACTGGTGATTTGAACTGAGGTCTGTCACATGCAAAGCAAGTGCCTTGTGTATTTATTCACTCTCTTTCTCCTCTCTCTCTCTTTCTCCCTCTCTTTTTCTCTCTCTTTTGAGCACATGCATACGTGTACTTTTTCTCTCTCTAGCCTTAAAATGCTTTTGGTGAGCTGTGCTTAAAAAGTTGAAAACCACATCTCCATCTCCTGCTATCATCCTCCAGGAATACAAGGCCCATCTTCTTCCCATGAAGACTGGTGTTACCTGGGGCCGGGAGCGGGAGGGGATGCGTTGGGGGGTGTCATGAGGCAGAGGGCAAGGAAAAAGCTCCAACCAGCAAGTATCTTATTTATTCATTTCACTCATTTACTAATTTACAGAAAGCATTTAAAAAGAGAAGAGCTCATCATCAGGTAGTGAGTCAACTTTTCCATTCAAACCATCCTTGAAAGATCTGAAAGTTATAGTAAACTCCACCCACAGGCAAAATCTGGCCTGCTGCCCATTTTTGGTGTATAAAGTTTCACTGGAGCCTAGCCAAGCCATGGTTTCACCTATTATCTGTGGTTGCTTTCATGCTGCAACAGTAGGGTGGAATAGTTTCAGAGTCACTGAAGCTGAAAAACTGGAAATATGTGCTGTTTGCCCTTTAGAGAAGAATTGCGGCCCCTCCCTCAGTGCCTCAGGATGTTTGCCTGGAAACCACCACAGATGTATCTCTTCTCTCTAATTCTGTTCTTGATTAATTAGCCCTGAATAACAATTTTGTGGTGCTTGGGGGCCATAGTAGATTGAATTCTCCTCCCCAATTTCCACTTCCCTGTTGGTTATTGGAGACCAACTTTCCCCATCAAATCTACTGTTTGTACTGCAGTTTGGTGACCTGAAACTAGACTCTGAGACGCAGTTTAAATTGCAGCCCCCTACCCCTGCTAAAAACCAACAACAAAAACTCTTACTGAAAAAGAGGGTGATCAAGCAAGATGGGGCAGAAAAAGAAATTGTGGCATAGTGTGGCTTGATCCAGCCCCAGTGAGTTTGCAGGGAAGGCAGAGGGGTGCTGAGCTATTCTCTGTTGCTAATTTCCATGCCTGCCTTGTTAGCACCTGGATGCTGGTTGCCCTTGGGCAGGAAAGACCACAGATACCTCCATGTTCTGGTGCATCTGTCTTTTTCAGGGGCAATGCAGCAGGATATCGCTTTTTCAGGGGAAGCAGAGAAGAGCATCTATGCAACTGCAGCCTGTTGCTGCAGTAGGTCTTAAGTATCTCCTCTACTCTAGTTCAGAGTCACCCTCACCTTCATTGGTGGCATGACCCACGCTCTCACTCCTGCGGTGTCTAAGGTCCAGCTCATCAAAGCCCTCTTGATCTCATAATTCTTGTACCCACATATTCTTCCTCTTGGTAAGGCAGTAGCATATCAAGATCTTTGATTCGTTATCCTGTGTCCCTGGAATATATATCGCTTCTAAGCTGTGCCTACAGCAGGGTCTTCCCATTCTGTGTCAGGCTGACCTCTGGAAGCAAGGCCAGTTTGTAGGCAGTTGGTCTCAAGATCTTGGAAACAGTTTATTGCATCTTTGCTGCACCCTGATTCCCTTGACTCAAAGCTTGCCACGTGGTGCTCATGCTTACCACATGAGTTCATGTCCATGAACTCTGGATGGCAATGCTGGTGAGGCATTGCAGGCAGAAAGTCAACACTAAATCGAGAAGGCAGGGCTGTCCCTGAGCACATGATCCACGGGCCCTTCTAGGATGAACAGCACTCAATATCTGTCAACTTGCCACTGAGAAGACATAATAGATCATGTGACATTGGGGAACAACTTTGTTCTTTTTTGCTGATAGGTCAGATGTTCAGCAGATGTCATGGCTGGGTGAGTATTGATGAGTTGGGCTCTCTGCTGCTGGGCACCAACATTACACCAGCTCTGGAGTGACTGCTTAGAGTTATTTTGTCTCCTTGGTGGTTTCAAACCTCATGCAAGGTGCCTGTTCTTGGGAGTCACTTGACACACGTGGCACAGAGATCTTTGCATTACTGCCCACCTGCTTCTTTGTGCTTTTATAGCTAGGCCACCATGCACCTCCTAAGAATGAGCACCAGAGACATAAATAAATCTAGGTGACATAGAATTGTCTCTCGTTTCTCTGTGGAGTCACAAAAGAAGTTAATGTGGGAGCTCTTCTAGACAGAATCTTTATGTAAAATACTTGTGACACTGAGTGTTTTCCATCAGATTAAGTAGTAGAAGATCATGTTTGGCTGGTGAGAGGCTATCTAATTGCTTTGACTTCGAGGAGCGACTTTTTAAAATGTGGTTTGAAGGATATGCAGTAGGAATGTTCTACTTTGATACTATGGTCATTTGAGGCTCGATAACTCTTTGCTATGTGCAGTTGTGAGCTGAATGTTTGTACATCTCTCAAGTTAATAGGTTGAAATCCTAACCATCCAATGGGATAGTGTTTAGAAATAGGGAATTTGGGAGCTTTTGAGGGTTAAAGAAGACCCTGAGCATGTGACACTCCTGATAGGTTTGGTGTTCTTAGAAGAGGACTGTCTCCAAATTTGCCAATACGTCGCTGTGGGGAGAGTGAAACTATCCATTTGGAACCACTTGAGTGCAGAACAGGGATGCATGCTTATGTTTAGCTACATGAATTCCTCAAGAAATAAATAAGGGGGGATTCATTTGGAGAACTGACTCTACTATGATGACTTCTGGAATTCTGTTTTGTGGCACTATCGCCACCTGTAGATCGTTTGAGAAGAAATAACTGTAGAGTTCAACACCACTTTGAATGTATGGATTCCTGTGGTGAAGTACTGACCACTTCCCCAAATAGATAAGATTATACTAAAATATCCAGAATCAGCTGCTTCTTCTTCTTGACCTTGGCATGTGAGCTAATGTCAATTAAGAGTCTTGAGAGAAAAAAAAAAAGAAAAAAAAACACACCTTCTCCAGATGGAACCCTGGCGACACTGAGCAGCAACTAACACAGCTCCAGGATTCGGGACTGGGACACATCCGAGCCGCGGGGGGGCACTGGAGTGGGGCGGTGCCAGCCCAAAATTTCAAGTGGTCCCGGCCGCCGGAAGTCACACCCTCGACCCACCCTCGGCGCCATCTTGATGCCACAATCCACAGAGAAGCGGCAGGCATTCTGGTGAGCAACACGGCCCGGACAATGCTCTGGACCCGAATCGGGGCCAGCAACACCGGGGGGCTGGAAGGAGGAGGTGCCGCCAGCATACCTTCTCCAGATGGAACCCTGGCGACACTGAGCAGCAACTAACACGGCTCCAGGATTCGGGACTGGGACACATCCGAGCCTCACGGCTGCTAATGCGGCCGCGCAACCTTTTCTAAAACCTGAAAACATACAATCTTTTAATGAAAACTAATTATCAAATGCCTCTTTATTAGGGTTATCTTGTTTGGGGATATAATTCCCACAACAATAGTGAGTTTTTTGTTGAAATATGGAACGTAATCAAGGTAAAGAGAAAATAAAGTGAAATTCATCAGTTAAAAAAAAAAAGAGTCTTGAGAGAAACTGTTACTATCATAACCTCAAAGAACAAAGATTAGCGATCAGTAGATGGCTCCATGGCTGAAGTGTTTGCCTTGAAAGTATGAGGCTGCGAGTTCCATATCTAATGCCTCCGTTGTTTGAATGTGGCAGCTCTGCTATTTGTGATTCCAGATGCTGCAGGCAATTTATGAATACACTGTAGCTAAGTGTGGGTGAGTCCACAACTAATGTGTGAGCACCAGTTTCAGGGCTGTGATCCCTTGCCATGTTCATGTGTATAAAACAATGACTAAAAGAATGAGATCCCCAGTGAGTACCATAACCAAATGTGCGTCTACTCCTCCATTGCAACAACATCCAAGAGGGAAGAGAAGGACCGAGAAATGAAGATTACCAAGAGTTAGAGTCTTCTCCTCATGTCACTGTCATTGTCACTGTCACTGTCATCCCATTGCTCATCTATTTGCTCGAGTGGGCACCAGTAACATCTCCATTGTGAGACTGGTTGTTACTGTTTTTGGCATATCGAATACACCACGGGTAGCTTGCCAGACTCTGCCTCAAGTAATTTTTTTTTTTTTTTTAGTGGGAGAAGCCTATTTTCAGACAAATCAGATACCTAAAGGCAGGGTTTTGGCCACGTAAAAATCATCCTTTCCTCATTCTCATTCAAAACCCTCCTTTGTCCCTCGTTCTTCAGGCCCTGTCACATGTCAAGATACAAGTTCTCCATTTGTTTATTCCAGAGTTTCTAGTTACTTAAACTTCCTCAGACATATGTAATTAAATATGGTCACTTTTTCCTATTAACCCGTCTTTGATTTTACCCCATACAGGCCAGGCCTTCACTCTTCCCTTCCCTCAGTCTCCTGCCAGGCTGGGTGGCAAAGAAACAAAGATTAGTGTCATTAATTACCTGGTTTCTTCCCAAAGCTTCAGAGATGTCTTGATTTCGCCAGTGTTGTTCCCATGGAAAATTCTGACAAATGGAATTTGGAGAAGCTCTTTTTAGATGTTGGATGAAATGAGTGTTGAGATTTGAACCAAAATCAGAGGGAAGACGCTGATTAATTGTCCTTAGGTTACCTGGGACTTTGAGATGCATAGACAGAAAATATTCCATAGAAATATCCTGAGAAATCATTTCCATGTGAGGTGGTTTGGATCAACGAAGTTTCCAAGAAAGAGATGAAGTGTCTCTTTCCAATTGAGCTTTCCCCCAAGTAGACACAGCCACTATAATGTTTTATGACTTCCCTCAGGTTATTAGCTTTTCTAATTTATTTTGTCATCCATATTCCATGTATAACTATAAAAGATATTTCTTTTAATTATTTTTAAGCTTTTAAAATCAGAATGCTTGTTCTTCTGAATTTGAATCGCAGATGTATAATTAGCAGTATCTGTAGTTTTAACTTTTTTTACATCATTGTGTTGCAATATTATAAAACTGAAGTGCTTCCATACCTCTCTGTGTGTCCTTGGCATCATTTCCACCACCCAAAAGTCCTACTTCTCATTCCATCCACCTCCCCTTCCTCTTCCCTTGAGTAAACACCATAATTTTCACTGAGTCTGGGAGTTTGTTTTGCTGAATTTGCAAGTTAATTTGCCTTAGTTAGTCATATTCAGTTATTCATATGTATAGAGAGAAGCCATCCAACAATCATTTCCTTACTTCACTAAGCATAACACCTTAAGCTTCATCCATTTACTTCCCCTTATGCACTACTTTACTTTTTAAATGACATAAAGGTGCTCCTTTGAGGATATTTGCTATAGAATTTTTATCTGATTAACTGTTGGTGGGCATTTAGGTAGATTGCTGCTATGAACATAAGGGTGCAATTTTTCTTTTGAGTTCATTTGTTATAGTTTTTGGATAAATGCCTTTGAGTGGAATTACAAAATTATAAAATTCCACTCAAAGGAATCTGAATGGAATTTCCATTTTACTTTTAGACTCGCCATACTATTATCCATAGAGACTGCACCAATTCCTAATTCCATCAGGTTTTGGTTTTAAGCATGAGCTCTGTTCCTTCTAGTCATTTCTGGAACCACAAGAAATACAAAGTCACATTCTAGAGTTTATAGAGGGAAAATCACCACGCAACATATTCCATACTATTATTAGTTAGAGACCCCACAAAAGAGATGAATATCTGAATCTGAAGATTCACCCTCTCCCAGGAGCTGAAAATGGATGTTTGGAGCTGTGCAGACCCCTCCCTACCACCTCCCTTCATTTGACAGTCCTAGTTACAAATGTTGAGTCTGGAAGTGTCTGGGAACTTCATTTAACTTGCTCTCTTCTTTGCCCCGACTCTTTGGAACCATCAGCTTTTAATTTTTTCTCAATGGCCATGTCTTATCTGAGTCCCTCTCTAACATGGGCAGCCACACAATATAACTTATACTGGTGGACTCATGCCCTGTCCCTTGTGTTTGTTGATGCTGTTCTCGATACCAATTTTTATTGTAACCCCCACATCCAGTCAAGTCCTCCAGAAATATTTTGCTTCGTGTTCTTTCAGGACCCCCTAAGCTCTGGTCTTTTCAGTTCTGATCTGTTAGTGAGCAGCCCATTGAACAATAGCTGTGAGCTTGGCAGTCTCCTACTTGATGATTTTTCAGCTTCGGCTCCTTGGGGTCTTTAACTAATATAGGATTTCTCTTATACCATGTTCTGTGATTTTTTTTTCTCCAGGGCTTTTGCTGTGACTTGCCTGATGGGTGTTCATCCAAGCCCCCTTTATTTGCCTTTGTTACTTCCTCTTCAGTCATGTCATTGAGTCTGACCAATGCAGCTCTGAGATCAGTAGGCTTAGAACTTAAAAAATATAAACTTCCCAAATCTTTGCAATGTTCTCTCCTCTCTCTTGCTGACTAGGTACATATAATCTAGTTGTTGAGCTTTACCGGAAAAGATGGAAACAAAGATGGAAGGAGTGAGGGTCCAAGGTCTCTGAGTAACTGAGTTCAAACACACCAACTTTACCCAGTTTTGTGTTAAGCAGAAACTTTTGTTGGGCCAAGTCTTTAACATCTGGAGGATGTTTGTTACAACACTTGGCCTACCACGATTCTCTGGACTCTCCAATGCCACCTGAAACTGATGAATACCTTTGGTTTTCACCTGCAGGCCCTACACTCTGTTCCCTGGCGTTTTCAGGGGCTTAGGAAGTTCTGTTCCCTGGGAACTTCTCTCCACATGGTTTGACAAATTTCATCCATGTCGTAAGTGAGAGATCTCCCTTTCTTAAATTTTTTTCTGGGAAAATTTATGCTGTCAACCTAAAAATTCAGAAGGCAATTTAAAAAACAGAGTGTTTTTGGGATCAAAGAATTACAATTTATGGTACACAGACTCATGTAGAAAATCTGGAGTACGTCCCACAAAGGGACAAAATCAAGGGGTTTTACAAGAGGATGTGAGGAAAATGAGTGAGTGGTTAAAGAGCAGTTTGTTAGTATTAAAAGTTTAGACTATTCTATGTTATGCACATCTTGAAAGAATGAAAAGGGTGTTGACTGATACTAATCACCAGCTCTATCTTCATGTTTCTCAAACAATTGTTTGCTTAATGATTTCTTAGAAGGATTGTTTTTGACCCAGTTCAAAGGTCTTTGGCTAAATTTGTGTGAGATAGGTAATACAGTTTCTCTGTAATGGCTCTCAGACACCATTTAAAGATGGCTTCAGAGATGTCAACTTTTCAAAATACCAGTAACATTAGAAACATATACATATCTGAGTTCAAAGTGTGGGGGGGTGCATGATACATGCATTAGGTGGGCAAGAACAGCCTCCTTGGCCTTTCCAACAAAGGAGCCAAGAGATGGGGGACTCACAGATAGATGGTCAAAGTGGCCTGTTTAAGGCAGAGCAGCTAGCATACTTATAGAACATCTGAAGGGATTTGAGGAGTAGGACTGCATGTAGGTGTGATTGGTCATTTACAGAGGTAAACCGTTTTGGCGGAGGCAATTCTCTTGGGGGGATTACTCAAGAAAACACTCTGACTCCCAGGTGCATCTATATTGATTTTCTCTGTCCCTTTAGTTGTACATATTAAACAATTAAGTTTACTTTTTTTCTTTTTGGGTCACATCCAGCGATGCTCAGGTTTTACTCCTGGCTCTGTACTCAAGAATTATGCCTGGAAGTACTTGAGGGACCATATGGGATGCCAGTAATTGAACCCAGGTTGGCTGCGTGCAAGGCAAACACCCTACCTGCTGTACTATCACTCTGGCCCCATAAAGTTTACTTCTTGTTAATACCTGTGCTATTTGGATAAATACAGTAAGAGATATAGATTCCAAAACTTAGTTCTCTGGACTCCAGGGCAAGCAAGTCTTTTATTAAGTCCTCAGGCCGGTGCAGCTTGTCCTTCCCCATGGGCTTGCATCAAGATTGTGCTTTCATGCTTTTAGACTGCCCCATTTTGATGCCGGAGTAGCTTCTTCACTCACCCCAGGTGCATCCTAGTTCTACGGTGGAACCTCCCTTTGTAAGGTGTTAGGAACTATGGCAACTGAAGCCTAAGTCAAGTAATTATGATGGATGCCCAGGAGTAGATGTATTTCAGAGTCAATCAACTCCCAAATATTAGGAGCATAGCATTAACAGTCTTTCTGTGTTTAAGCAAAGAACATTAATCTATAGTAAAATATGAAAAGAATATAGGCGAAATAGAAAATCAAGTAATTCACTATAAATACAAAGTCCAGAATCACCAGAAGTTTTGACTTTTAAGTAACCAAGACTGACTTGGGGAATGTAACAATGAGAGGTAAAACACAAAGGAAAGGTTAAAGATAAACTCAGGAGATTAGGGGTGCACTCAAGAACACTGTAAGCTTCTTGGTGGGGGGGGGAGGAAAAGGGGTGATCCACTGATGAAGACTAAAACATTTAGTGTTAGTATCCAACACATGTATTACAATATATCCCCTTAATATAGATCTTGCTTCCTCTGTTCTAATGCTGCTATGGTTCCAGCTTGCCTGATGCTTCCTTAAATTATTTTGTTTTGTTTTGGGGCCACGCCCTGTGGTGCTCAGGCCTTACTCCTGGTTCTGTGCTCAGGGATAACTTCTGGCAGGATTAGAGGAACCATTGGGATGCTGGGGATTCAGCACTCCACATTTCTATGCCCAGAGTTTCTTAAGCATCAGTGAGGTGAAGCAAAGAATGCTTTCATGCAACCTGGCTCCCGCAGAAAGTTCACAGACCTGTGCATTATAATTCTGGGCATAAAATGTGCTCACCTGCCTTTGACTCACCTGTTCTCCAAGCTCCACTGAAACCTGCACAGTCACAGCCTTTAGTGCCTGAATCTGTTCAACTCAGTGTGTGGACATCTGTGCCCCAGGCAAAGCAGAGCACTGGCTGCAGAGCCTGGGTGTGGGATTGGACTGGCACACAGAAAACCGTCAAGACCATGCCAATAGCAACCATAACAGTAATTAATAGTCAGGATAATCACCATCTAGCTGCTGTGGCAATGCACTTGAAAGAGTGTATTTTTGGGTGCCTTGTTTTTTTTTTTTGCTTTTTAGGTCACACCCAGCGATGTGCAGGGGTTACTCCTGGCTCTGCACTCAGGAATTTCTCCTGGAGGTGCTCAGGAGACCATATGGGATTCTGGGAATCGATCCTGGGTTGGCCATGTGCAAGGCTCTACCCACTGTACTATAGCTCCAGCCCCAGGTGCATTTTTTTTAAGTGTCCTGGATAGGGCAGGAAGATTGGGCTTTTGAAGATATAAAAGAAGCCCCAAAGAGATCAGCCTGTGATTAGTATGAACTTTACTCAGGCTAACAACTACCTGATTTCTAAACTTGGCACCCCTGTACTCTTTGAGCATTTTAAAAAAATGGTTTAAAAGAACATTGTAGCTGTGGAAAATGGTGAAGAAGTACCAGCTTGTTTCTGGGACTCTCCCAGTGCTTCCCTGCACAATGGGGACACACTTCTGCCAGCGCTCACCCCCATCCTGGTCTTTCAGAAGCTGCACAGATCTTGGTGTGGACTTTGAGACATGTTGTCCATGCACTTTGGGAATGTGTGTGTCTGACTTCAAGCTTGCATTGCTCATAACCTAGGAAACTCCCTCACTGCTGTCCCAGATCACTTTTCAACCTTAAGGCTCTCTACTTTTCATTTGACTTCCTTCCAGTATCTCTGGCTCTGACTTGTAACCTTGTTTTGCTTGAGTTAATGAGTTTACCCAAGTCTCCATTCCATGAGAACAAAGAGGAGCCCAGCTGTCTGTTGATAGGCCCTGGCACACACATTGCTCCACCTGTACCGGGTTTTACCTGCCCTGCTCTTTTCAGCATCTAGGACGAGATGGGAAAAGAACTGATGCCTGGATTGAGCCCTGGTCTGTGTCAAAGTGTCTAGAAGCTGGCTGGGCCTTCCAACTCCACTCTGGTGTTGAACCTGCCTTGAATAGTACGCAGGTTGGTTCCATTCATACATGCCCCACTTCAGAGCAGTGTTTCAAATATTCAGAATGGATGAAAAGATACTTAAAATTAAAAATTATTTTCATGTTCTGTTTTAGCTTTCTTTATGTGTTCTTAATTTTAGATGGTCATACAAAAATATTGTACTTGCTCTTCACCTTTATTGTAAATATTTTCCAGTGTTAGATAATCTTTATTATGTGATTTTTGGCAGGTGAATAATAGCAGTGAAGGACCTTTACCATATTTTTTTTTGTTTGTTTCAGGGCCACACCCAGTGGCTCTGCACTCAAGAATTACCCCCAGTGGACTCGGGACTATATGAGATGCTGGGGATGGAATCTGGTTGGATGCATGCCCTTTTCACTGTCATCTCTTACAGGGTTCCTGTTACCACAAGGAAGTACCTTGGTGGGCATTTAAGTTGTTTTCAGTGTTGAACTATAACAGGAAATGTCAACAAACATCTTATTAATGACTAACATCATTTTTGCATTTTCTGAACTCTTGTTTCAGAGTGAGGTCCAGGGTACTGATTTACCCCCGACTAACTACTTTGAGACTATAGGCTGTGCCTGCCACTGTCCTTTTATCAAAGAGCATTGCTCCTGTGTTCATTGTCCATGATATTGCTTCTATTCATCAGTACCTGCTACTCCAAGCTATGCTAGTATTCCCCAAGTCTCACTGGCTTCCTACAACTGAAGCTTACTTTTGAGTCGGATATGGCTCTGTGATAGAGTATGTGATAGATTATACTTCCCCTGTGTTCCATCCCCAGTGCCACATACACACCCACACCCCCCACACACAGACACACACACACATACACACACAGAATGTGTGTCCTTTGTGTTCAAAGAACAAATACAGAGAATATGTGTTCACCGAGAGGAAAAACTGAGAGTTCACCATGAGACTAGTTTTCTTTTTAAAAAATTTTTTATTATTATTTTATTTTAATGAATCACCGTGAGATACAGTTACAGACTTACAAATTTTTGTGTTTACGTTTCAGTCATACAATGATCAGTACCCACCCTCCACCAGTGCCCATTCTCCACCACCAATGTTCCTAGTATCCCTCCCACATCCTCCCCTATCCCCCCTCTCCCCTGCCTCTGTGGCAGGCGGATTCCCTGTTTACTCTCTCTCTCTCTCTCTTTCTCTCTCTCACTCACTCTCTCTCTCTCCTTTAGGGTGTTGTGGTCTGCAATGCAGGTATTAAGTGGCCATCATGTTTGGTCTATAGTCTACTCTTAGTACACATCTCCCATCCCTAGCGAGTCCTCCAAGCATCCTTCACTTGGTGTTCCCTTCTCTATCTGAACTGCCTTTCCCCTCAGCATGTGAGGCTGGTTTCCAGGTCGTGGAGCAATCCTTCAGTTCCTTATCTCTACTATCTTTGGGTATTTGTCTCCCATTTTGTTACTTTATATTCCACAAATGGGTGCAATCTTCCTATGTCTGGCCTTCTCTTTCTGACTCATTTCACTTAGCATGAAACTCTTCATGTTAATCCACTTATATGCAAATTTCATGACTTCATCTTTTCTAACAGCTGCATAGTATTCCTTTGTGTAGATATACCAAGGTTTCTTTAGCTACTCATCTATTCTTGGGCATTCGGGTTTTTTCCAGATTCTGGCTATTGTAAACAGTGCTGCAATGAACATACAAATGCAGATGTCATTTCTACTATACGTTTTTGCATCTCTGGGATATATTCCCAGAAGTGGTATTTCTGGGTCAAATGGGAGCTCAATTTCTAATTTTTTGAGAAATGTCCATACTGTTTTCCAAAAGGGCTGAACCAGTTGGCATTCCCATCAGCAGTGAAGGAGAGTACTTTTCTCCCCACATCCATGCCAGCACCGGTTGCTTTTGTTTTCTTGTATGTGTGCCAGTCTCTGTGAGGTGTCAATGAGATGATACCTCATTGTTGTTTTGATCTGCATCTTCCTGATGATTAGTGATGTAGAGCATTTTCTCATGTGCCTTTTAGCCATTTGGATTTCTTCTTTGAGAAAATTTTGGTTCATTTCGATGCCCCATTTTCTTATGAGGTTAGATTTTTTCTTCTTGAAATTCTTCAAAGAAGTGGATCAAAAACTCCTGAAATTCATATGGAACAACAAACCCCCATGAATAGCTAACGCAATTCTGGGGAAAAAGAAGATGGGAGGCATCACCTTCCCCAACCTCAAACTCTACTACAAAGTGGTAATAATTAAAACAGCATCGTACTGGGACAAAGGCAGAGCAGTAGACCAATGGAACAGGGTTGAATATCCTCTCACACACCCTCAAATATGTGATCATCTAATCTTTGATAAGGGAGCAAGAAATGTGAAGTGGAGTAAAGAAAGCCTCTTCAACCAGCAGTGCTGGGAAAACTGGTCAGCTACATGCAAAAAAAGGGGGCTCAAATCTCTTCCTACCACCATGCACAAAAGTCAGATCAAAATGGATTAAAGACCTCAACATCAGACTGGAATCCATAAGGTACATTGAAGACAAGGTTGGCAAAGTCCTCCATGACATTGAAGCTAATGCTGTCTTCAGAGATGACTTGCCACTGACTAGGCAAGTGGAAACAGAGATAAACAAATGGGACTATCTTAAATTTAGAAGCTTCTGTACCTCAAAAGAAACAGTGACCAGAATACAAAGACAGTCTGCAGAATGGGAAAAGATATTCACCCAATACCCATCTGATAAGGGGTTGATATCAAGGATATTAATTTTTTTTGAGACTAGTTTTCAACTTGAGAAATTGGTCTTATCTGGTAATATCTGAAGAATGGGAATGTAAAGGGACTGGCCAGGTGCCCTGCCTGCACAGAATAAACACAAACCTTCATATTTTGCTCTGAAAGGTAAAACACTCCTAAAATTCATATGGAACAACATATGTTGTTCCATTGGTGCCTTCTCCTGTCTTCCTTTTCCCATTCCCACATAGATGATCCAACCCAGGACATGGAGGCTGGGCCTGTTCCAAAGTCTCTGGAGTCCTTTCTTGGAGCGGAGACTGGTATGAATGAGCTCAACTTGTATCAGTGGAATAATGTTAGTATCCAAGAACCCATTTTTCCATTTCCCCCACTATTTATGGAATAAGCAGAGGTGTAAAGTTGGGAAAACTTTGTCAAGTATTGGATAACTTAGACATCAAATAATGCAATGATGAGTGGAATCAGCACTCTGCAGAGTTTAAATGTATTAGAGACACAAAGGTATTTAATACATCATCAGCAATTTGAAGCATTATTTGAAAGACAATCAGAAATGTATCCGTTTCTTTCCTCCTTGTCTCTCTGGTTTTCATTTGTTTTACTTTTTTAAGAGCAAGAGCGCAAAGACAACCACAGCAGAAGTACTTTTCCTCATCTGTTTTCCAGGACTTCCTGGAAGAGTTTCCCACTGATTTCCTGTGGGGACAGCAGCTTCTGCAAACCTCCTCTCCCGTGAAAATGCTAAGGGGCTGCTGTGGAGTACAGTGCCTCTGGGGTGCTGGTCTTGGCTTTTGGGATCTGACCGTGAGTAGGAGGGACCCGGGAGCCCATCTGCAGAGAGCAGGGGATGACCTGAGGGGTCCTTTGAAGGTCTGAACTGATCGTGACCAAAGGAGCTGAAAGGCAGCGGGGAGGCCCCTTGTTCACCCTCAGACCTTTCCCAGCAAAGACACAGTTTATACCCCATGAATCACTCAGGTAAAAGACAATCACTGTAGTAACAGTACTGCATTAAAAAGTCCAATTCATCCTATATTCTAAGATATAAACTAGAATATATTTAGCATAGGCTTCTCCCATAGCTGAAAAAAAAGTGAATAAAAGGAGCTCAGATCTCCAATTCCTTTTAGAGCAAATAAGCAACAGTGTTCCCTATTTTTCAATATAAATTACAAGCCACCCTAGCACTTCTGAGTCAACAGCAACATTTTCTTATCTTTCCTTTTTCTTTTATTTATTATCATGTGGGTTTTGGCTTTATCTACTCCTGCTTTGGCTCAGGGGACCATATGTAGTGCCAGGGATCAAACTCTGGTTGGTCACATGCAAGATAAGCCCCTTACCCACTGTGCATTCTCTTTAGTCTCTTTCTGGAAACTTAGTTTGCCAATATTTTATTTTAAACTTTGGCTTATTTTCATAAATACAGATGAGCTATAATTTTATTTTTATCATGCTAGGTCTCAAATCCAGGGTTCATGCATGCAAGGCAAGTGCCTTACCACTGAACCATATCCCAGGTCCTGATGGGGCTGTAATTTTTTTTTGTTCTTCTTTGTAAAGCCAGTGGACTCTGATATCTTTGGGGTGTGAAAATTTTGATATCCAGATGAGTTTCTGTGTGCTTTTCTTCAGGAATAAAATTAGAATTAATATTTGTACTTAATTTAAATGCTTGTAACTTCAAATTTTTTTCTGAAATTGTCCACTTCTTTCAGATTTTCAAATGTGTTGATAGAAAATTATCCATGGTATCATTAATATTTATAAAATCCTAATGGATCCACTTTCACATAACTAATAGCAGTTCTCATTTTTAAATTTTTTATTTTATTTTCATAAAGTTCACAGTAATTGATTATATTGAATATTACAACACCAATCCTACTACATTACACCTTCTACCACCATTATTTCAAATTCTCATACGACCACCCAAGCCTGCCCTAAAATCAGGGCTAAACAATTTATTTTGTATTGCTTGTCATGAATAATTCACTAAAAATGATCCAAGAAGTTTTCCATAAAGGAAAGTGAGTGAAAATTATTGTATTTCATCTTGGAGCCTTAAGCCCCTGTAATAGGAGATCACTAACAAGTTGTTAGAGTTTGAGCCTTGTTTGCTAATATAAATATATATATATACATATATATATATAATTTATCAAGATCTATCTTATGCCCCGTCAAATGTGGAGTGCTTCTCTTGGTATATCAGTGGCATAAAGTATGAGATGTCACATGACTTCAAAAATGATCACACACTCCTGGAATTCTAAAATTTTAAATAGGGTACTAGAGTTAGAGTTAAATTTTTTTCACTAGATGGTGATTTTGGGGTCTGGAGGCATCTCTGCAGCTTGTTGCTCTCCTTCTAAGATTTATTTGTGAGTCTCTGGATCATGGCTATTAACGAGCTTAAACAGTGCCAGAGGCAGTTTGTGGGCATGACTGCCAGGAACCTGAAAAGACAGGGAGATGAGGGGAGGACCCCATTCTCAACTCCATGAAGGCCTGGAGATTTCAGTCACAAGTCCCACACACCTGGGTTTTTCAGCAGATTCATTTTCATGCATGGAGAGCTCAGGACAAGCCTGTGAAGGTCAACTGTGAGTGTAGCAGTGATTAGGTTCTGGCGGTTCAAGGCTGCTGGGGTTCTTTTGGAGCAGGTGGAGGGACACATCTACCCCTGTCCTAGGTGTGTGGATGAAATCAACCTGGCGAGGGGTGGGGAGACATCTCTGCAGCATGTTGCTGTCTTCCAAGATTCATTTGTGAGTCTCTAATTCTCTCTCTCTCTCTCTCTCTCTCTCTCTCTCTCTCTCTCTCTCTCTCTCTCTTTTATCTTTGTCAGCTAGATGTTTGTCTTATTTTTCACAGGATCAGCTTTTGTTTTTGTTGATCTCTATTATGTGTTTGTTTGATTTCCTCCTCAATATCTGCTCTTAATATTTACATCCTATACTTCCTTAAGGTTTACTGGGCTGTCCTTTCACAAGTGTTGGATCAAGCAATTAGTCTATTGAAATACATTTATTCATTTTATGACTAGAACCTCCCAAGCAGTGCTCAGGGAGCCTGAGACCACACCCTAATGGATGAACAATCTGGCTGAACAGTTCACTGTTTTTCCAGTTATGAGACACAGCTCAGGTGCTGAAGTACCAGGATCTACATCAGCAGGAGCCCCCAACTGTCCCTCAGCTCCTCGCCAGACCCTTCTTCTGTTTGTTAAATGTATACTGGAAGGGAATGATCGTCCTTGAAGCACTCCTTCCACCTTCCACTCTAAATAGTCTATCATTTCCATGATAGTTTCTTTTAACCTGACGTCATATAGGAATGCAATCGGAGTATTTCCAAATATATTCTTTAAAATCCTTAAATGTGAATTTCTTGTATAATTACAAGTTTCTCAGAGAAAGTTCTGACATTTAACATTTAATAACACTTCATTTTTTTTTTTTTTTTGCTTTTGGGTTACACCGGCAATGCTCAGGAGTTACTCCTGGATCTGTGCTCAGGAATTACTCCTGGCGGTGCTTGTGGGACCATGTGGGATGATGGGACTCAAACCTGGGTCATCCACATGCAAGGCAAATGCCCTACCTGCTGCCCTACCCACTGTGCTACCACTCCAGCCCCTAATAACACTTCTTTTGTATTTAATGAAGGTCTTTTTTAAAAAAAAGAAATCTTTGCTATGTACTTGAAGACAATGTATTTTCCCCCCTGGGGTAAGTGGCATATTTATTTTTCCTTAGATACTACCACTCCTCAGGGGTGGAGAGGGGCCCTCTCACCCCCGCTACCACTCAGGAGCCTGGATGCAATGCCCCAAGAGGGCCTGGAGATCACTGTCGCAGAGAGCTCTCCTCTTCTCTGAGGAGACCCAGGGAGCAGACCCACCTGCTCACTCTGCCGAGCACTCCTGGTCCTGGGCTCTGCTTCCCCAGCCAGACCACAGCACGTGTATGAGGGAGGGAATCACAGGCGCATGCCAGGGCACAGCCAAGTCTGACATTCCAGCAAGAGGAACAGGTGATCCGAGGCTCAGAGTGAGGACAGATGGCGAGAGCAGAGGGAGGTGCCGTCCCGCTGCTGGGTCCACAGGAGGGACAGGGATATTTGGAGTCAGTGCATCTTCGAGTCCAGGAAGCTGATTGGCCCTCAGAGGTCCCAGAATGTTAAGAGGTAGAGAAACTTAGGTGCCAGAAAAATCTTTCAGCTGCAACATGTACTTAAAGGTAGAGGGGCAAGATAAACAGCTGGCCTCTCCTTGTGATTGTAACAGGTGGGAAGTTGACTGCATGAGTCTTTCCAGCCCTGGATAGCCCACCCACATCATTCTTTTAAATAGCCTTATTTATTTATTAACATTTTTTAAAAAATGGTGATGTTGTTTGCAACAGTTTCCGTATTACTGTTTTATACTTGCAATACTATTTCACCACGAGTATCAGTAACCCCCGCCTGCCATTCCCTGTTCTGAGGCCCCCTCCCTTTCCCTACTTTGTGACCTCAGATACTCTGTTCTTTTGGTTTGATCAAAGAGCTAGTTTCCTCTGGGAACTATCAATTTCCTTACTGTGTTTCTTTACATGCTATATATGAGCAAGAGTATCCTGTCTCAATTAATTGAGCATGAAATCCTCCAACCCCGAAAAGCTAGTTCTGTCTTTTCTCAGAGCTGAGTAGTATTTCATCATATCTATATGCCACAATTTCATGATCCACTCATTTGTTGTTGGGTAGTTGGGTTGTTTACAGAGTCTGGCTTTTGTTAGTGAGGTTTTGATATAGTCGTGCAAGAATATTTACAATATTCTTGTGGATTAATGCCTTCATGTTCTTGGAATAAATGTCCAGGAGAGGAATTGCTGGGTCATATGGAAACTTTAGTATTGATGTTTGGAGGGGCTCCACATGGTTTTATGGGGACTGGTCCAGAGAACAGTTTCAAGGCAGTGAGTGAGGTTCCTACTCCACTGCATCTTGCCAGCACTGGTCATTTCCATTCTTTTTGATGATGTCCACCCTCACTGGTGTGAGTGATAACTCATTGCTCTTGTGATTTACATTTCTTTAATAATCATGATATCAAAGACATATGAAAAAATTACTTGGAAAAACATGAAAAAAAGAGACATGAAATAACATGAAAATAACAATGGTATTGACCATTATGTCTTCTTCAAAGAAGTGTCTATTCAACTCCTCTTCCCATTTTTTTTTCATTTTTTTTGGTCAAGGGGGGGTCACACCTGGCAGTGTTCAGGACTGACTTCTGGCTCTGTGCTCACAGTTAACTCCCAGTGGTGCTCAGAGGACCATGTGTGGTACAAGGGATCAAGCCAGAGTCAACTGTGTGCAAGGTGATGGGGTGAAACCTTAGTCCCTGTGCTATCTCTCCAGCCACTCTCTGTTTTTGGATAGGGTTGTTTGTTTCTGTTTTGTCACTGAGTTTTGTAAGTGCTTTATACATCTTGAAGATTAGCCCTGTGTCCAATGTCACTGTCATCCCATTGTTCATCAGTTTGCTTGAGCGGGCGCCAGTAACATCTTCATTCATCCCTGTCTCGTGCTAACATAGCCCAATGGTGTATTGGGGACTTTTTAAGTATCAGGGGAATGAGGACTGTTGTTGTTACTGTTTTTGGCATATTGAATATGCCACGGGTAGCTTGCCAGACTCTGCGGTGCAGGTGGGGTACTCTTGGTAGCTTGCCGGGCTCTCCGAGAGGGATGGAGGCTTTGGGGACAGCCTCTAATTGCCTTTACAGGTGTTCCCAGTCTACCGAATGTAAGCTTTTGGTCGACTGGCAAGTTGTGATGATCTGCACACTGACAAACACGCACCTGCCTGCGTCTCTGGGCAGCACCTGGGACATCCGCGGACTCAGGTTGATTTCCTTGAGGTTGATGGAGTGCGCCCGGAGGTTGTTGAGCAGCTGGCAGAGCAGGACCCTATTGTGGAGGGTCTGTGCCAAGTTGAACACCTGCACCGAGTTCCAGGTCATCCGGTGGTTGGCTGACAGCACCCCACAGTGGATGAGCCACTGTGTGCACTGCTGCCTCGGCTCTATGCGTGATGGTACTGCGACTCAGTCCAGCCAGTGTCTGCAGCCACTGTCGCGGTTTCTCCCTGCCCCAATGTAGGATATACAAGTATTTTCTCCCATTCAGTGAGGTGTCTTTTTATTTTGGGCATTATTCTTTTGCCACACAGGAGCTTCTGTGTTTAACAAAATCTCAATGTCTTGTTTTAGGGGGGTTGGGGTGGGGGAGGAAGAGACTTCTTTTTTCTGGCAGATGTTCAAGCTTTGAAAAATGTGCCACTTGGAGCAAGCTTGGGCCCATCTGTGGGTGCTCTAGCCCGAACACTGCACTCATAAAGTCTTATAATACCTGTTCTTTGACTGGGCCTTTCTCCCAGGTGTGGGATGGATGGTTGTTGGGGGTGAGGGTCCTCCAGTTCCAGAAGCATCCTCCGTATCTGAGTTCCTCCTCTAGTTCCTCCTCTTGTTCTGTCCCTAAATCCAGAAGCCCCTCATCCGGAGGCTGTTTCCTCCCCAGGTCCGAGAGGTGCAGATGAGGCAGGTGCTGCCAGCCTGGAGGCCTTGGAGGCAGATCCTCCAAGTGTATGCATGTGCATACACTGTTTCCGGGAGTCAGAGAGGGAGTGGACAGGTGCCGTGACACCTTGACACCAGGCCCTGTCCATGGAAAGGGTGGGGAAGGGAGTCTGTGTCCAGGAGTACAGCCTGGCCAGCCCCTTCCAACTGTGCACTGCCCTGTGCATCCATTTTTGTTTTCCTTTTTTTTTGTTTTTTTTTTTGTTTTGGGGTCACACCAGGCAGTACTCAAGACTTACTCCTGGCTCTGTGCTCAGGTCAGGGCTTATTCCTGGCTTTGTGCTCAGGGCTCACTCCTGAAGGTGTTTGAGGGACCGTATGGGATGCCGGGGATTAAACCCAGGTCTGCACATGCAGGGCGAATGCCCTAGCCCTGTGCCGTCTTGCTGGCCCCTACATCATACCCATTTTATTCCTAGACTGTGGGATAAAATAGAAAAACAAATAAAACACTCTGGGTGGGGAGGAGGGGGGAAGAAAAAGAAGAAGCGTTATTTGTAACCCCCTGGCTTCAATAAACTTCCTAGCTTTCCCACGTAGAAATTCAACTGAAAAGATTTAGCTAGAGCAGAGGGGGACATTTATTGAAGCCCCCTCCACACCCCCGCCTTTCTCTAGCCCCTGCAGGATCACTGTCAACAAAGCCAGGCTTGTGTCCTCACATCTTTGAACACTTCTGAGAAGCGTTGGAGCCCCTCATCATCGCCTCCCACTCTTCCCCCCAGGGTTCTGCTGACTTTGGTGACTTGTCTTTGTCGCAACTCTCAGCTTATTTTCCATGTTGGGGACACAGTTCCTTTTTCTCTTACAAAATCTAGGTTACTCAACCTGGGCTGCTGTGAGACAGAACTGTGCAGAAAATCAAAGTGACATTAGGGTACGGGGAGTAGGACTTTAGCCTCTGGCCCTGGGGCCCCAGTTTGCCCTGCCTTGTTGGGTCCACAGGGGATTTAGCACCTGTTGATCCCTGCCTGTTACCATGATCTTGGTCCCGCATTTTGACCCAAATGATCTTGCATCTCCTGCCTCCTATGTGCTAGAAGACAATGCGGATCTGTTTTCTTGTTTTAATCTATAGGAATTTTATTTTCTTCAACATTGCTGCTACAAAAAAAGAGAACATTGCTGCTACATCCAGCAATGCTCAGAATCTGCACCCCTGGCATTACTCAGGAGACCCTGCAGTGCTGGACCTTGAACTTGGGTCTCCCATGTGCAAAGCCCCTATACCTGGGAGCCCTTTACGCTGTCTCCCAGGCTTCCTTAGTATTTAGATCAATCCAGCTGTATTTTACCTCCAACAATAAGGCAACTTCTGTTTGACATCAGAAATGCCTCGTCCTGGAACATCTCTCTGTGTGACATCACGCAGCTCTATGTAATGTCATGTTGTATAGCATCTCTCTGTGCCTATATCACAGTTCTTCTGGCACCTGCAAACTTGGGTCTGTGTTGAATGCCCCAGTTCCTGCCAACCAGGCTGATGCTGGCTGTGATGACTGTGTGATAAATCTTTTCTTTTCTGCCTAGAAAAAGAAATTAGGAGTTTAATCTGGTGCATACACATGTGAGATACTATTTGTGGAAATCCTTTCCTTGGCAACAGCACTGCTAGAACTCTAGGACGTTATGCTAAATGAAAGACATCAGAGAGACATTTTGACTGTGGGTCACTCTGACCCTGTCTTTTTGTTGTTGTAGTTGTTTGTTTTGTTTTATTTTGTTTGGGGGCCACACTGGAAGGTAGTCAGGGCTTCCTCCTGGCTCTGCATTCAGAGATTGATCCTAGCAGCCTCGGGGGACCATATGGGGTGACAGGGATTGAACGAGGTTAGCCATGCGCAAGGCAAGTGCCTTCCTCGATGTGCTATGATTCTGGCCCCTGACGCTGTCTTCTGAGAGCCTGGCTGTCCCCAGCACTTAGCAAACAGCACCTCCCAGGTGCTCTTCTTTCCCAGCAACACAGCACAGCGAGCCACAGGAGCGTGGGTGTTCCATGTCACGGACTATTTCCTAAGGCTGTGGGGAGACTGAGTCTATTTGCCTCACCCTGTGTCCTTTCTTCCTGTTGTCATCTGACCTAACTCTCTGCCCTGACTTGGAAGATGAAAACGCCCCCTCCTTCCCACACTCAGCTTCCCACACGCTCCTGGGATGGGCTGGTGAAGCTTCCTCTGCCACAGATTCGACTAGAAAGCAGGCCTGAGCCTGGTGTCCTTGAGCGGACACCCTTCTCCAGTCTCTCCACTTTCCTCAGCTCTTTTCCAAGACAAGTTAGACACTCTTCTAATTGGTTAATATAACACCCAGATTTCTCTCTTCAATCCATCAGCCTTCAATACCTCCCTGACTGATGACTCTCAGAAATTCACTTTGGTCCATGATACCATCTCAGGAAGACTTTACAGAGAAAACCAAACCAAAACCTTATTCTCCTGCCTTTTTCCAGCTCAGAAATCCTCCGTGTCCCTTCACTCAAATCCCTGCAATCCCCAAAGCTCCCACTCCTCCCGATAAGCCAAGTAGGTCTTTAACAATTTGATTCAATGTCAACTTCCTTCTTTGGTAGTATTTTTCTGTTTGTTTTTGTTCTTGGACAGCATCATCTTATTCCTGGTTTATTCCTGGCTCTGTGCTCAGGGATCACTTGTGTGGGGGGTGAGGAAGGGGCCGCTGCAGGGGTTCCTATGTGCTATTGAGGATCGAATTTGGGTTAACTGAGAGCAAAGCAAGTGCCCGACCCACCCCACTGTGCTGTCTCACCCTTCTCTTTGTAAAGTTTTGTTGTTATTAATTTGGTGATAAAATGTTTTGTGGTAGACACATGAAGAATCTAGAATGGTGCCTGGTACACAGGAGTAGTCACATAACGTTCATTAGCTTGAGTCTACAATCTCTTCTTTGAAACCCTGAGAACTCTTGTGCCTGAGAATACAGAATTTTTCCAGTTTTAGAAAGAGAATTTAGTGTGTTTGGAACTTATTATCTAATACCTACCACTGGGCCTGGGTCACAATCAAACAATATTTTCGCAGAGAAACCTAAGGATTGTTCATCCTAAGTAGGATGCATGAAGACTACGAACAAACAACACAAGGACAATTCCGGACAGACTTTGCTTCGATGTGAAGTCTGGGCTTTCCCCCCCCCCCCGCTACCACTAGCCCCCACTTCCCCCCCACCCCTTTGTGAATTTCAAACTAGGAGCAAAAGCTCTCTTGGTGTGTCCTTATCTTCACCCTGTGTGGGGATGGCAAGAACTGAAGGGCCATCACCAGTGCTAGAGGGATGATGGTCAGATAACAGAGGGCAGGGGTCGAAGGGCATTGTGAGGCTGGGCTTGGAGGAGCCCAGGGCAAGGCAGGGCAGCTGCTCATTGGGCAAAGGCCCATATGCTGGACAGGGAAGGAGACCAGAAGGCTCATTATCTTGGGTAACCAGGGTTACTCTGGGAAGAAGAAACATTTCCCACTCCTGGGAGTCCCTGCTGAGCCGGAGACAGGTTGCTCCTGGGAGCCTGAGTTTCTCAGCATCTCCCAGCAGTCACACGCCCATTCAACATCTAGTTCATTCATCTGTGCATTGATATCAAGAGTGCTCTGACAGAGGGGGAATCCACTGACCCACAAGAAGCAATGTGGCCTCAAATGATGTTGCTCTGATAGCCCCTGGAAAGTCTTGTCTAGCCAACACCCAGCCCTTCTCTTCCTGAGTTTTATGAGTGCCCAAAATGACCGAGACACTAGGCCTGTATATCAGCTTGCTTTCTTTCTTTCTTTCTTTCTTTCTTTCTTTCTTTCTTTCTTTCTTTCTTTCTTTCTTTCTTTCTTTCTTTCTTTCTTTCTTTCTTTCTTTCTTTCTTTCTTTCTTTCTTTCTTTCTTTCTTTCTTTTTTTCTTTCTTTCTTTCTTTCTTTCTTTCTTTCTTTCTTTCTTTCTTTCTTTCTTTCTTTCTTTCTTTCTTTCTTTCTTTCTTTCTTTCTTTCTCTCTTTGTCTTTCTCTTTCTCTCTTTCCCTCTCTTTCTCTCTTTCTTTCTCTTTTTCTTTCTCTCTTTGTCTGGAAAATGGCCTGGAGCATGGCGGTGGCTGGGTAGTGAGGTAGTGGAGGTCTGCCAGTGAGGTATTTATCTGGCTCTAGTAGGGTGGGTTGTCTGGATTTGATCCCTGGGGTGGTTTTCCAGAGATTGTAGGAGTTTCAGGGTCTCGTTGAGCAACTATCACCCAATCTTCCTGTTATCCGTCATCTATAAGTTGTTCACTCGAGTCATCTCGAATAGAATAGGAAGAACACTATATAAAGGACAACCATGCAAGCAAGCTGGGTTCCAAGAAGAATTCAGCACCATCGACCATATCCACACAGTGACCAAACTCATTGAAGTTTTGCGAGTTCAAGATGCCGCTCTGTCTAACGTTCATTGATTTAAAGAAGGCCTTTGATTCTGTTGAGACTGAAGCGGTCATCAAAGCCCTAGCCAAACAGGGCATTCAAACTCAGTACATCAAGATCCTCCTCGAGCTGTATTACGGATTCACCACCAGGATCTCACCATTCTATAAGGAAGCGATCATTGATGTAAACGGAGGGGTGCGGCAAAGTGATACCATTTCACCGAAACTCTTCAGTGCCACCCTCAAGAACATCATGCGACAACTGAAATGGGAAGGAATGGAAGTGAGGATAGACAGTTGGCAACTACATCACCTCTGCTTCGCTGAAGACATTGTTCTCATAACACCAAACATTAGCCAAGTGGCACAAATGCTGGCCGACTTCGACCGTTAGTGTGGAAAGGTCAGACTGTAGCTGAATCTCAGCAAAATAATGTTTATGAAAAACGAACTAGTCCCTGAAGCTCCATTTGCTCTCAGTGGAATGAACATGTCCGAATGCAGCAGCTATGTGTACCTGGGTTGAGAACTCAACATGAGGAACGACTTGGTGCCAAAACTATGCAGGAGGAAGAGAGCAGCGTGGAACGCCTTCAAGAGTGTCAAAGAAGTGGTTAAGAGGACAAAGAACCTCCTCTTAACCACTTTGGATCCAGGCACATCTTTTCGACTCCACCGTTCTTCCTGCCTCAGAGACCTGGGCCCTACACAAATAGAATGAGAATGCTATTCGGGTATCCAAAAGAGGAATTGAAAGAACCATACTAGGAGTATCACATTTCACTCAAGTGAGAGAAGGAATCCGGAGTTCCGACCTCTGCCTATGGTCAAGAATCAGGGACATTGTCTTGTTTGCCATGGCGTCCAAATTCAGATGGGCCCGACATGTAATGTGATTCAGAGATGACCACTGGACTAGAGCTGTTACCCACTGGATTCCATAGGACGTCAAAAGACCACATGGCCGCCCACCTATGAGATAGTTAGACTTCTTCGTCAAAACCCTGAATGAATGATTTGAGGCTCTTCCTGTTCCTGGAGTGAGCAGATATCATTGGGCTACACTCGCACGCAACAGGGACAAATGGAGACATTCTTGGCTACTGCTCGAAGAAATCGAATATCAATGGGATGACAAGTGATACAAGAGATACAAGTTATTTTGGGGGCAGTGGTACTCAGTGATCAGTAATCACTTCCAAGAGGCTTAAAGAACCATATGAGGACTCGAACTGGGTTGGCCACATGCAAGGCAAACAACCTACCCACTATAATATTGCTCTGACTTTTCAGCTTTTCTAGTAGGGCCATACCTGATTTCAAATAAGATGATATGAATGAAAGAAAGTTTTTTTTAATTAAAGAAAATCATTAGTGACAAAATTACCGAATGAATTCCTGTGAGTCTGAGTTTTAAAGTAAAATGTTGCAATTATACAGATAATTTTTTAAGTACCTATTTGTCACTAAACCGAACACCAGTTTTTATTTTCAGCCTCTAGAATTAAGACATAAGTGAAAGAAAGGCCGTCTTTCTTTATTTGGACTTAGGTCAGACTTAGTCCCACTTGTCTTAACACATCTTTTCACTGATTGCTGTGAATAATCCCTCCATGGCCCCTTCTCCGAGAGAGGAAAGAGACCTTTTGTTCCCACACAGGTTGACCCATGCACCACCTAGGTCACCAGGGCTTCCATAGATCCTGGGGTGGCAGGGCCATGGGAGGAACAGATGTGCACATAGGAGGTTGACAGGGATTGTGAATCCAGTCCCAGGATGGTGCCATTTGTAGACAGTACAATTTCGTCTGCAGCTCTTTCACTGTTTGCTTGCTTTGGGCCACACTATGCAGTACTCAGGGAACTTATGTGGTGCCAGAGATTGAACATGGTCAGCTGCATGAAAAGCAGCTTCCTTTTTTTCCTTGCTTTACTATCTCTCTGTCTCTTGGCTTCTTCATCTTATCTGGTTACTTGGCATAAAAAAATAATGCGTATGCTGCTTCTCAACAGCAGACTTGCATGGCAGTTGATAAGAGTCACTTGCTTTCATTCCTCTTACACTCATAGTAAACCCACTCTTTGGGGAATGCTTACTCTCTTACCAAGAAATGTTTCAACAAATTAAGAAGAGAAATCGGCATCCAATAGTTCCATCTGCAGAATACTGCGGTCTGCAGGGTCTGGGCCCAGGGCCCATCCTCTGTGATGGGTGACTGGCTCTTTGCTTGCTCTTGTTGCAGACTGAATCCAATTCTCCTCCCTTCTAGAGCACAAGCTTCTCCAGGGCACAGCTGGCTTGCTCCTGGGTGTATGCTCAGTACAGAGGGAGGTGGCGTAAGTTGCAGCATCTCCCCGTAGCTATTTGCTAAGATCACACTTCTTAGCAGGGTCTCCAGCAGCCTCCTGATTTAGAGTTGTCAGCAATAGTCCTTCCTCTCTGTAGGGTTAGTAGGGCATGAACATCAAGTGATTTTAAAATTTTCTGTCAGTCCTGTCTGTACAGTGAGAGTGGTGAAGTCACGGGGTTTCGTTGTAAGCAGATGCTCCTGACAGTGCTGGGAGAATGTCTTAAAGACAAGGATGCTGGGTTGGTCTGCTTCAAGTGCAAAATAGCAGCGCTCTCACCCCAGAGGAGTGAGAAGTCCTTTGTCCCTAGTTTAGTAGAATCTACATGTAAATGGAATAGGAGCAAGATGTCAAGTCATGTAGAGTGGACTTTCATATAACTTCCTATAAAACTACCCTTCTTTCTCTTTCTCTACCATATATTATTTATTATGTCTGTTGTCTACCATCTACCTTTTGTCTATCATCTATCTGCTAATATATTTATTTATAGATCATTTCCTATCTACCTACCACCTATCATTTATCTAAGTTATCTATTATCTTTATTTATTTATGTTACATATCTATTATTCCCAGCCCAGCACTGCGAGTAGGGCATTTGCCTTGCATGTGGCTGACCTTGGTTTGATTCCTCCAACCCTCTCGGAGAGGCTGGCAAGTTACCGAGAGTATTCTGCCCGCACGGTATAGCCTGGAAAGCTACCCGTGGCATATTCAATATGTCAAAAACAGTCACAAGTCTCACAATGGAGATATTACTGGTGCCCACTCGACTAAATCAATGAACAATGGGACGACAGTGCTACAGTGTGCCATCTATTATCTATCTGTCTATTACCTATCTTTCTATTTAGGGACATGACCATCCTCCCATCTATTCATTTTTGTTCACTTGGGAAATACAATTTTATTCTCAGCTTATAATCTGCATAAAATACATTCCAATAAAAACATAAATGTAAAAAGAAAACACTATAAATATTTATTTATTTATTTTTAACTTTTTTATTGAGTCACTGAGATACATTACATACATTGAGATACAAAGATACATTACAAACCCATTACAAAGCTGTTCATGATTGGATTTCAGTCATACAGTATTTCAACACCCATCCCTCAACCAGTGTACATTTCCCAGCACCAGTGTCCCCAGGTTCCCCCACCACCCACCACCCCCTGCCAGCCTCCATATCAGGCTATTTTCTTCACTCTCTCTCTCTCTCTCTCTCGTTCTCTCTCTTGTTCTCCCTCTTTCTCTCTCTGTCTCCTTTTGGGCATTGCAGTTTGCAATATTGATACCAGAAGGTTATCAAGAACATCTCTTATCTACTTTTAACCCCCAGATCTTGTCCAGCATGCTCATTCCTAGCTATTATTGTTATACTGGTCTCTTCTATATCTTACCTATCCTCAACCCCACACACACTTCTGGTCAGTTTCAACCACTAACCAATTCTCCTAACCCCTGTTTTCCCTGGCCCTGGGTATTATTCTTCTACTAAATAGATATTTTTATGTACTACAAATGAATTTAGTCATTCTATAACTGTCACTTTTCTCTGACTCATTTTACTCAGCATGATACTCTCCACGTTGATCCATTTTTCCTGACAGCAGCAGAGTATTCCATTGTGTAGATGGGCTATAGTTTTTTTTATCCATTCATCTGTTCTTGGGCATTCAGGTTGTTCCTAGATTCTGGCTATGGTTAATAGTACTGCAATGAACATAGGAGTGCAGATGGTGTTTCTGCTGGGTGCTTTTGGGATTTTAGGATATGTTCCCAGAAGTGGTATTGCTGGGTCAAATGGGAGCTCAGTTTCTAGTTTTTTTTTTTTTTCAACTTGACAATTGAAATTTATTTCTGACATGGAATTATTTTGGTGAGCATTTGTATGATAAATAAATATCTCTTTCTCTACCTATTCATATATGTTCATCTATAGGTTGTCCTGAAAACCTCATAACTAAACCCTTCAATATTCTCCTTAAAGTAGGCAAAACATCTATTCTACCACCAACATCCCTTTACCACCATCAATATACCAGGTTCTCTGCCACCCCCTAGTCTGACCACTTAGCAGGCACATAACAAATTTATTTCATATTACTTCTTTAACAAAATTTAAAGAAATGGAAAGTGGGATTGTCATAAAATAAATCAACAAAAGTAAATTGGTAGTGATTGATTGCCTATTCTCATTTACATAACTAAATTTTCATCAGTTTCTAGTTTTTTGAGAAATGTCTATATTGCTTTCCAAAAAGGCTGGACCAGTTGGCATTCCCACCAACAGTGAAGGAGAGTCCCTTTCTCCCCACAACCATGCCAACACTGGTTTCTTTTGTTATTTTGGATGTGTGCCAGTCTCTGTGGTGTGAAATGATATCTCATTGTTGTTTTGATCTGCATCTCCCTGATGATTAGTGATGAAGAATATTTTTTCATGTGCCTTTTTGGCTATTCGAAGTTCTTCTTTGAGAAAGTCTGTTTATTTCTTCACCTCATTTTTTGATGGGGTTGTTTGTGTTTTCTTGTAGAGTTCAAACAGTGTCTTATATATCTTTAATATTAATACCTTATCAGAAGGATATCTGGTGAATAACCTTTCCCATTCCATAGGCTGTCTTTGTATCTTGGTCACTCTTTCTTTTGAGGTACAGAAGCTTCTCAGTTTAATGTAGTCCTGCTTGTTTATCTTTGCTTCCACTTGCTTGGTCAGTTGCATGTCATCTTTGAAGATACCTTTAGATTCAATATCATGGAGTGTTTTGCCTACACTTTCTTCTATATACCTCATGGACTTGGGTCTGATGTTGAGGTCTTTAACCAATTTTGATCTGAATTCCGTGCATGGCGTTAGATAGACGTCTGAGTCCTTTATTTTTTTTTTTTGCACATAACTGTCAAGTTTTGCCAACACTGCTTGTTAAAGAGTCTTTCCTTGCTTCACTTTATAGTTCTTGCTCCCTTATCAAAGATTAAATGATAATTTATTTGAGGTTGTGTGTCAGGATATTCAACCCAATTCCATTGGTGTATAGGTCTGTCTTTATTCCAATACCATGGTGCTTTAATTGCTACTGCTTTGTAGTACAGTTTAAAGTTGGGGAAAGTGATGCCTCCCACCTTCTTTTTCTATTAGCTTTAACTATTCGTGGGGATTATTGTTTCATATGAATTTCAGGAGTGTTTGATCAATTTCTTTGGAAAATGTCATGGGTATCCTTATAGGGACCTCATTGAATCTGTATAATGCTTCTGGAAGTATTGCCATTTTGACAATTTTAACTCTCCCAATCCAAGAGCAGAGTGTGTGTTTCCATTTCCTCATGTGATTTTTTATTCCTTGAAGTAGCATTTTGTAGTTTTCTTTGTACAGATCCTTTACCTCCTTAGTTAAGCTGATTTCGAGGTACTTGATTTTCTGAAGCATGATTGTGAACGGGATTGCTTTTTTCATATCACTTTATTCTCCCTCATTATTTGCATATAGGAAAGCCATGGAATTTTGTGTATTGAGGCCTGCAACTTTACTATACAAGTCTATTGTTTCTAGGAGCTTCTTAGTAGAGCTTTAGGGTTCTCTAAGTATAGTATAATGTCATATGCAAATGGTGAGAGCTCGACTTCTTCCTTTTCTATCTGGATGCCCTTACTATCGTTTACTTATCTGCTCTGGCAAGTACTTCCAGTACTATATTGAATAAAAGTGGCAGGAGTGGATATCCTTGTCTTGTCCCTGATCTTCAAGGGAAGGCTTTTAGTTTTTCTCCATTGAGAATAATGCTTGCCATGGGCTTGTCTAGATGGCTTTGACTATATTGAGGAAAGTTCCTTCAATTCTGATATTGCCAAGAGTTTTTATTATATATGTGTGCTGGATCTTGTCAAATGCTTTTTCTGTGTCTATTGATATGATCATATGATTTTCATCTTTTCTTTTATTGATATGATGAATTATGTTGATTGACTTATGAATGTCAAACTATCCTTGCATCCTTGGGATGAATCCCACTTTGTCATGGTGTATGATCTTTTTGATGAGTTGTTGGATTCTATTTGCTAACATTTTGTTGAGGATCTTTACATCGGTGTTTATCAGGATTATTGACCTCTTGGACCGGCAGCAGGGTCTCAGAGGAAAAGTCCCAATTTACCTGGTGGGGAGTCAGAGTTCAGGGCCACTGCAGGGAGACTGAGAGGCACGAGACGGGCCTGGGGCTCCGCACCCCAGGCTGCGGACGTGGGGGAAATTGGTGCGCTCTTGGGAAACTGCTCTCCCAAGAACACTTCATCTGGGCATCTGGACAAACACTTCATTTTTTCTGTGACAACACCTTTCCTTGCCCCAAACTCCAGCCAACTTCAATTTCTTTAGGGGAAGTTCGGGAGTAAAAGTAGGGTGAAATCAGCAGACCCTTAATTTCTGTTGAGTGCGCAGCTCTTAGAAACTTGCCATCTCTCCAAGAACACCAATTTTCTCTCTAGAATGGGTTCTCCAAAACATGGGCTTAGACGAAGGCCAGACACTTTGAGACTCAGTTTGTGGCTAGAGAAATCAGTATTTTTGCTTGTTTGTTTGTTTGTTTGGGGGTTGCACCTGGTGATGCTCAAAAGTTACTCCTGCTTTGTGCTCAGGGATCACTCCTGATGATGCTCAGAGGAGCATATTTGATACCAGGGATTGAATCTGGGTTGGTAACATGCAAATCAAGCACCCTACCTGCTGTACTATCTCTCCAGTCCTGAGATCAGTTTTTTTAAGTCTCCTACTGAGCTGCTCTAGAAACCTCCTCTTTTGGATCTTGCATCCCAAGCGTTAAACGTGAAAAGGGGGAGTAATGAGCCTGGGATTTGTTCTCACATATCCAGAACGTGCAAGCTGGGACTCTTGGTGGCATCCAAGTCCTTAGTCCCCTCTGCATTTACCTTTGTACTGCCTACTCAGAACATCTCTGTGGCTTTTTTTTTTAAAGCAAAACAGATTTGGAGGGTTTTTGGAAAGTGTGGATAGAGGGAGGGAGGGGGTAGGAGGGAAGGAGAGAGGGAGGAAGGGAGGAGAGCCCCTACACACATCCCAGCATTAGACACGAAAGCATGAAAGTACACATCTCAAGAGGGGAGATGCGGGTGACACATGTGTTCAGGAGCCACATGTTCTTGGCCACGAGGGCACAAGCAGCACATGGACTCAGGCAGCATATGTGCATCTCTGTGGCTTGATCACCACTGGATGCCCTGGATTTCCCAATAGAAAGCTACTGCTTCTTATTAACTCTCGTCTTTATACCTTCCCTCTTCATGTTCACTGTAATATGGGCTCAGTCCTCATTGACTCTGGGGATTGTTTTTAAATTCTAAGAGATAAGAAAAGAAAATTGAATGGACTATGGTTTTCGCTATACAGATAATTTCCATGGATATATTTTAAATAAAAAAACTATGTATATGATTCTAAAAGTCAAGCGAAACTTTTTTATAGAAAAACATTAAATAAGAAGAAACTTGTTTCCAGGAAAATCATTTCTAACACTTTCCTCATGTTTTCTTTGTTCTCATGTTTCTTATATAAGAAGCTACTTATATGCCGGAATATATTCTTTTCTTTAAAAAAAATTGCACTAGGCAGTGGGTGAGAGCCTGTTTTGCACTGGCTCAGTCAGCAGCATCCTGTACGGTCGCCAGAGCACCACCAAGAGAAATTGCTGAGTGCAGAGTCAGGAGTAACCACTGGGCAGCATGGGTGTGTCTCCCTCCAAAAGACAAAAGCTGTACTAGGTTTTGTTATGGACAGGTATATTTTTTAAATTTTAAAAATTTTTTAATAATTCAGTCTTACAGAAAATTTTCAAAAAATAATTAAAAGGATTCCTGTACACCCTTTTGCCCAGATTTCCAAAAACATCTCATGTTGCCATTTGCCCGTGTTTGCTCTAGAGTTCTTTCTGTCACTTCTCTCTTTCTCCTTCCATTATTGTGTTCCTAAACCATATGTCTTCAAATATAAGGGCTCTTTTCCCCATGAATGTCTCAGCTGGTATCTTGCAGAGACAAGGAGCTTCTCTAATATACACACAGAATAACTGTGCCATCAAGAGATCCACACTGACAGAATTCTGAGTACAGAGTGCAGAGATCAGGAGGCCAAGTTGGGAAAGGAGAGTCTGATCACGAGAGCCAGACATGTCATAGGGATCTTCCACGCAGGGTGTGGTGGGCTGGATGCCCTGACAAAGGGGGGTTTCTTTTTAAAGGGGCAGAGCTCTTTAGGATGATGAAAAAGTTCTAGAAAAAAAATGGTGGTGACTGCACAGCTATGTGAATACACTTAATGTCACTCTTAAAAACTCCTGAAACAGCAAATTTAGAGGAGGTATGTCTTACCACAGTCAAATTTTATTTAAAAAAATTTAAATTATATATGGGCTGGAGCAATAACACAGTGGGTAGGGCTTTGCACGCCACCAACCTGGGTTTGATTCCTCTGTCCCTCTCGGAGAGCCTGGAAAGCTACCGAGAGTATTTCACCCGCATGGCAGTCTGGCAAGCTACCCATGGTGTATTCAATATGCCAAAAACTGTAACAAGTCTCACAATGGAGACGTTACTGGTGCCCGCTCAAGCAAATCAATGAGCAACGGTATGACAGTGACACAGTGATAAAGTGATTCATAGCAAATAAAATAAGTGAGACTTCATAGCAAACTAGACTACCTGTTAAATGTAAAAGCTTGTTACATTACACTGATGAGGAGTTCAAGGAGATACCAATTTTCCCAGGACTCTTTCATGTCAATGCCAGACAGCTCAGCATCTACAGCTCCCCTCATGCATCTGCATTACCTGCATCCTCTCAAGATCCAGACTCACCGGCTGTTATGTAGCCTTCCCCAGATAATGGATGAGAAAAACCGGCCTCTCTCTGCAGGACATCTGTGGGCCCTTCCCTCCTGTAGCTGACCCAGCAGGCATCAGAAGACCACTCTCTGGAGCCAGGAACCCAAGGCTTCTAGCACCAAAGGCCATTGGGCTGTAACTGTACCAAGACAAGCTGGTCACTGCTGGGTCAGGCCAGCTGACACACATGCCCCATCTTGAGAGCCTCCTCACCCAGGCAGTGGCTTTCCCAAGAATACCCCAGCTGAAGTGTCTCTTTTAACTACCAAGTTGTTGACTTAGAATCATGGGTGACACTGATTTATGTGTCCCTTATCCACCAACTGCATATTCTATGAGTCTAAGAGTCCTGGGAAAATTACTACCTCCTTCAATTCCTCATAAGTGTAATGTAACAAGGTTTTAACTACACCAGCAGTCAATATGCACAGGTAGATGCTAGATAATTTATTTTGTATTGCTTGTTATGAATAGTACAAGATATCATGTGGCTACTTTTGTGGCCGTGCACTTCTGGAATTCTAAAATTTCAAATAATTGGAATCCAGAGAAAACTCTGCAGTTAGCTGACTGGTTCTGAGATCCATTTGAGAGTCTCTGGATGATGTCCATTAATAAGTTTAAATGGCATCCAGAGGCAGTTCATGGGGGTGACAGGCAGGCCCCCAAAGAGGCCAGGAGGTGGGAAGGAGAGAACTGTCCTTCTTCCCTTGAGGCATGTAGTTTTCAGTCACTGATCCTGCGTACCTTAGTTTTTCATTGAGTTCTGGAGGTTTGCAGCCATCAGGATTCATATGAGGCAGGTGGAGGGACAATACCTGCTCTTTCCTGAGGCATCCCAGTGAAATTTACTTGGCACAAGGTCCAGAACATGTCTAGGTGAGCTGCTCAACCAACCGCTTATTCTTATCCCACCAGTTATCCCACCACTCATAGCCAAGGAACTCACTGGCACCCACTAATTACCAAGAGCAGCTTCTCTTCTTCACAGGGAATTTTTTTTTTTGGTCACAATGAAAGTAAGCACACTGTCAGGAATTTATGAGGCATCAGTTGATTGTAACTGTTAAGATAAGATCTTATGAGCATGCTATGTCCCTCTGATGAGGAAATCTATACCTTTCTATTGGGTGTTGGCAAGTTGTAGTCTGTGGGCCTAATGCAGTGCACTGCCCGCATTTGCAAATAAAGCTTTATTGTCAAACAACTACCACAGTGTCTGTGGCTGCTGCAACAGCAAGGCTGAATAGTTGAAACAGATTGTGTGGACTCTGAAGTTGAAACTATTCATTATCTGACCCTTTAACAAGAAAGTTTGCCAGCACCTAATAATCAACTTGGAGAATTAGAAAATTCTAATTCAGAGGTTGAGGAGTAATACAAAGGCCAAAGCATTAGCAAGCATGGAGCTCTTGTTCCATGCTTGGTAGCCATAGCTACTATATGCTCTGGTAGTCATAGTTCTGGTTCAAATCCTGACACCACACATGTTCGCCCGAGCACCACCAGGTATGGACCCTGAGCACTGCCAGGTGTGGCCCCAAAACAAACAAATGAAAAGCTTAACTTCAAACCAAAACGTTCAGACCCCAAGCCCTGTGCTCTTCCCATTTCATAGGCTGTCTCTGTCCTTGGGGAGCTAATCTGTTACCACTCTCGTTAGTGACATTCCTTGTTCCTCTATGAAGCGTTGTTACTCACTTATTTACACTCTACAACTCTTCTCAAGGGATTTTACAGAGTACTAGGGGAGGCAATATACAAATAAAAAAGGATCGGAGAGATCAGAGTAAATGAAACATTGTAGAAATATGTCAGGAAATGGTGAGCTATACTTCAGCAATGTGGAGACCAAATTCTTCATGTAAGGAATGCTTCTATGTTCTCACATGTAGGGAGCCAGAGCACATTGCGCATGTGCGCATGCGCATGATCGCGCATGCGCAACAACCACATTGCGCATGCGCGACACATTGCGCATGCGCAACAACCACATTGCGCATGCGCAACGACCGCATTGCGCATGCGTGGCGAGAGCCAATAGAGCGCCACCTCATATGGGGTGATTGGCGAGAGCCAATAGAATGAGTGCCACCCTATGGGGTGATTGGCGAGAGCCAATAGAATGAGCGCCACCCTATGGGGTGATGGGCGAGAGCCAATAGAAGATGAGCACCACCTTAGAGGCGGGGCAACCAGGCTATATAAGGACTGCCATTACCCGGGTTGTTGTTCTTTCTCCTCATGAAGTTAAGTGAATAAAACTGCTGCAGAAGGATCCTCAACCCGTGTTGTCTCACTCTTTGCTGGCGAAGGGAAATCGCGACGCGGGCTACGAACATCACATTCATCTGAAGAATTTTCTGGAATGTTACACATTAAAGGTACTTGGAGAAGGTCACCCTTCCTGCCAAATGAAATTATCACCAGATGTTGCCAGCCTTTTCTTTCTCATGAAATGTCCTGAGATTATGAACAGACCTGGGGATCACTGTCCCCAGAGCCACCCTGAAGTCTTGGGGTTGGCATCTCCAAAACTCTCGTGGTGCTCTGTGGGCAAACAGCCCACAGGGAAGGAAAGCAACTCTCTGTCCATCTAGGAAACCCTGGAGTTTCTGCAGGCCACAGAGTCCAAACACCTTGCCCAATGGACCCAATCAACAGGAGGGGAGCAGATGCAGCCGCCAGCTCAGACAGCCTTCCAGAGACTTCTCTCTCCTTCAAAGCTGCTCCTGACATGCTCATTAACTTGGAGGGGACAGGGTGACTGCAGTGGTGCTTTTCCTGGACTAAATTTCCATTAGTAGTTACTGGGCATGATGTCAAGATAGTCGGCAAGTCCTTGCCAGGTTGTCTCCCCAAGCGTACCTGAACAGAGAACAAAGGGGGAGACAAGGGTCTGCTGGTGTGTCTACCACAGGTGCCACTTTTGTGCTAAACTTTTACTTGTTATATGCATGAGTTCATTTCACAATGGTTATATGCCCCACCTGTGAATCAATAAACTGAATATTCTGAAGACAGTCAACTTGTCCACGTGCCTTGATGCTCTTTTTTTTAATTTTTAAATTTTTTAAAAAAATTATTTATTTTTAATTAGTGAATCTCCGTGAGGGAACAACTACAGATTTATACATTTTTGTGCTCATGTTACCCCCATACAAAGTTTGAGAACCCATCCCTTCACCATTGCCCATTCTCCAGCACCGGTACACCCAACATCCCTCCTACCCTCTCCAATCCCGTCTCCCCCCACCCCACCCTGCCACTGTGGCAGGGCATTTCCTTTTGTTCTCTCTCTCTCATTAGGTGTTGTGGTTCCCAACAGAGGTGTTGAGTGGCCACTGTGTTCAGTCTCTAGACCACATTCAGCCCGCATCACCATTCCCCCGCATGGCCTCCAACCTCATTATACTTGGTGATCCCTTCTCTGAGTTGCCCTCTCCCCAGAATGTGAGGCCAGCTTCCAAGCCATGGAGTCAACCTCCTGGTACTTATTTCTACTATTCTTCTATTCTCCTACTCTGTTATTCTATATTCCACAGATGAGTGCAATCTTTCTATGTCTGTCTTTCTCTTTCTGACTCATTTCACTTAGCATGATACTTTCCATGCCGATCCACTTATACGCAAATTTCATGACCTCCTTTTTTCTAACAGCTGCATAGTATTCCATTGTATAGATGTACCAAAGTTTCTTCAACCAGTCATCTGTTCTAGGGCACTCGGGTTTTTTCCAGATTCTGGCTATTATAAACAGTGCTGAGATGAACATATAAGTGCAGATGTCATTTTGACTATACTTTTTAGCTTCTCTGGGATATATTCCCAGCAGTGGTATTGCTGGGTCAAATGGGAGCTCAATATCTAATTTTTTGAGAATCGTCCATATTGTTTTCCAAAAGGGCTGAACCAGTCGGCATTCCCACCAGCAGTGTAGAAGGGTCCCTTTCTCCCCACATCCTCTCCAACAGCAGTTGCTTTTGTTCTTTTGGATGTGTGCTAGTCTCTGTGGTGTGAGGTGGTATCTCATGGTTGTTTTGATCTGCATCTACCTGATGATTAGTGATGTAGAGCACTTTTTCATGTGCCTTTTAGCCATTCGTATATCTTCCTTGGTAAAGTTTCTGTTCATTTCTTCACCCCATTTTCTGATGGGGTTGGATGTTTTCTTCTTGTAGAGTTCAACCAGTGCTTCATATACCATTGATATCAACCCCTTATGTGATGGGTATTGTGTAAATATTCTTTCCCCTTCTGTAGAAAGTCTTTGTATTCTGATCACTGTATCTTTTGTGGTGCAGAAGCTTTTTAGTTTAATGTAGTCCCATTTGTTGATCTCTGTTTCCACTTGGCTAGCCAGTTGCGTGTCATCTTTGAAGATACCTTTATCTTCAATATCATGGAGGGTTTTGCCGACCTTGTCTTCAATGTACCTTATGGTTTGTGGTCTGATGTTGAGGTCTTTAATCCATTTTGATCTGACTTTTGTGCATGGTGTCAGGTTGAGGTCTAAGCCCATTCTTTTGCATGTGGTTGTCCAGTTGTGCCAGCACCATTTGTTAAAGAGGCTTTCCTTGCTCCACTTCACATCTCTTGCTCCCTTATCAAAGATTAGGTGATCATACATTTGGGGTTGTGTGTAGGGATATTCCACCCTGTTCCATTGGTCTGCGGCTCTGCCTTTGTTCCAGTACCATGCTGTTTTAATTGTTACTGCTTTGAATAAAGTTTGCGGTTGGGGAGGGTGATGCCTCCCATCATATTTTTCCCAAGAATTGTTTTAGATGCTCTTTATTTTGATCCAGAGCAACCCAGTGAGGTAAATGGTCCTTTTGTTTTTTATCATCAGTTGACATTTTATTAGAAATATTATAAATGCCTAGATTACAAAATATACATATTAATTTTTATGCTGAAAATTAAAAAAACATTAACTTTATAAAAGGATAATGTATTCACAAACTACAAATGGAGATAAGACCTTTTGAAAGGATGTCATCCAGCAACAAGGGAAAAAGAAACCCCGATAGGTCTAACTACACAAAAATTTAAAACATACATATGGTTAAAACAAATCTAAAAATCACAAACTAATTCTAAAGATGAATTACACATTGGATGTAGTTGTAATACCTACTAACACTAAGGATTATTTTTTTTCTAAGTTTTATTTCCAAAACCTAAAAAAAACTAGGGGCACACCTGTAGCTGCTCAGGGTTTACTCCTGGCTCTGTACTGTACTCAGGAATTACTCCTCATGGAGCTTATGGGATTCTGGGGATGGAACCAGGGTCAGCCGCAGGCAAGGCGAGCACCCGACTCACTGTCCTATTACTCTGGCCCCAAGGGCTCTTAACTTACCAATGTCTGTTCTTGGTAAATGGTTCCTTTGTCCTGTTTCTTTAGACAGTAGAAATAGCTTGAATCCAGCAACCATTATAATGCGCCAGTTATAGGATAACTACCATCCTCCAGAACTGGCCACACATTGTCACATCCTCATGACAACCTACAAGGTGTCACTGGCTCCATTTTTTTCATAGGAATCTAGAAACAAGAACTGAAGGTCTTTGAGCTGGAAAGAACTTCACACCCTGGCAGGTCACCCCATTATGAGTGTGGGGAAACTAGTTGGAGGGAATAGTACTGGTTACCTGAGGCTTCCATAACAAATTAACACAAATTAGATGGCTTATAGTGACAGAAATATTTGAACTCACAGTAATGAAGTTTCAAAGTCCTAAATCAAGATATTAGCAAGGTTAATTTCTTCAGATAGCTCCAAGAAAGACTGTTCCGTGCTTCTGTTGGCTTCCAGTGATCCTCCACATCCCTGAGAACTTGGCTTTTAGCTCATCTCTCGAATCTCTGCTTCTGACTCCCTGATACCTTCTGCCTCATCTGACTGGGTCTTTAGTCTCCATTTTCTTTTTCTTCTAAGAACACCAGTCATTGGTTTTTATGGATAAATCTTTGATCATCTTATTCCTAGATTCTTTACTCACATCTGCTATGATACTATTTGCAAATAAGATCATGTTCACAGGTTCCAGTGGTTAGAATGTGGAGGAACTTATGTTATGAGCAGAAGTACAGTTCCACCCACTACAGCCGCCTTCCAATTAGAGAAGGGTAAGCTGACATTTCCAATGTGCCAACGAAGAGCTGGGGGCCTTGACACACTTTTCATCAGACTCACATTGAGCTTGTAACTGGCACCTGTGTTTCCCATGGCCTATCCCTCTCCCTCTCTCCCCCTTCTCCACATCCTCCTTCTTCCTCTTCTTTTTTGTCTTCTTCTTCTCTTCTCTTCTAACTCTTACCAGTATCTATTTATATAGCTAATCTCTCTCTTTTTCTCTCTCTTGCTCTTTCTCTCTCTCTCACATCACAACATACAGTATGAAACAGGCAAGGCAATACATTCAACTTCTAGGGATACCAAGACAAAGCACCAAGTTAAGGACTGAGCCAAGAAAAATGTATTACTCTCAATTCTGGAGGCTGCAAGTTCAAGACCAAGTAGTTTGGCAGAGTGGTCTCTCCTGACGTCTCAGGCTTGGGTTTGTAGAGGTTGTCTCTGTCTTCATCTGATCTCTCACTTGTACATGTTGGAGTGCTCTCTGCCTTTTATAAAGCTCCTGTTCCTGTTGGAGTAGGACCCACCATAAGACCTCATTTTAACTTCATTTCTTTTTTTTTTCATTTAACATGATATCTGTTTTCTCTATTTTTAAAAAAATCACCAGGAGATGCAGTTACAGACTTAAAAACTCTCGTGATTATGTACAATGATTGAGTACCATCCCTCCACCAATGCCCATTCTCCACTACCAATGTTCCCAGTATCCCTCCTGCTACCACCATACCACCACCCCCTCTCCCCCGTTTTGCCTCTGTGGCAGGCACATTCACTTTTACTCTCTCTCTCTCCTTTTCGGTGTTATGCTTTACAATACAGATACTACATGGTCACCATGTTTGATCTATATTCTACTTTCAGTACACATCTTCCATCTCGAGCTAACCCTCCAAGCATCATTTACTTAGTGGTCCGTTCTCTATTCCAGCTGCATTTCCCCCCATCTGTGAGGTTGGCTTCCAAGCCTTGGAGCAATCCTCCTGGCCCCTCTCTCTGTTATCCTTGAATGTTAGGCTCCCGTTATGTTACTTTATATTGCACAAATGAATGCAGTCATTCTATGTTTGTCCCTCTCTCTCTAACTCATTTCACTTAGCATGATACTCTCTGTGTATCCACTTATATGCAAATTTCATTTTTTCTAACAGCTGCATAGTATTCCATTGTGTAGATGTACCAAAGTTTTTGTTTTTGTTTTGCTTTTTGGGTCACACGCGGTGATGTGCAGGGGTTATTCCTGGCTTTGCATTCAGGAATTACTCCTGGCAGTGTTCAGGGGACCATATGGGATGCTGGGACTCGAACCTGGGTCGGCCACGTGCAAGGCAAACTTCCTACCCTCTGTACTATAACTCCAGCCCCCCAAAGTTTCTTTAATCAGTCATCTGTCCATTTCTTTTTTACTGTCCTTCTCTTCAGAGACAGAAACATATTTAGACACTGGGCTTCATTCCATAAATGTAAAAGGTGAGGATACAGTTCAGTCTTTAACCGACAGCACAGGCATACACTTAGATAGAGTATTTAAAAAGTCACTGGAAAAGGGGAAATCTGGGCAGTGTTCGCCTATCAGGGTCCCCTGCTGAGGGAGAAATGGGCAGTGTTGTGAGCAGTTACTACTGAGGAAGTAGTTACATCCGGCCCTGAAATCATGACAGATGTTGTGTAAGAAACACACTTGTGAACAGACTTTGGTATCAACTAAAAGCCCAGCCTGGTGTGGCAGGGGCTCCTGCCATGATAGGGCAGCCCAGGAAAGCTCGCTCCTTCTGATGAATAAGGCTCCCGGAGCTGGCTTCTCACCACCCCGGCACTGTGGCCTGGCCACTTACAAAGCCCTGGAAAAGGTCCTTTGCAGAATCAAAGGAACTATTGGGGCTCTTTTGGAGTCTATGAGTCTGGAGTTAATTATTTTCCTTGCCTTGTCCACATCCGTGGAAATTAACTGAATTTATTGAGTTGGGGGGAGGTATCTCAGAGATCCTATCTTCAGTGGACAGGAGAGAAATTAATAATTCATAGTTTTGTTCTGGGATTTACTGTTGACAAGGCTCTGCCATCAGTAACCTCCCTTTGAGTTACTGTTGAGACCACTCAGTGACCCCTATCTTATTCCTTTCATCTTGGCATCACAAATAGGTCCGATAGGAGAAACTACTCCATGTTTAATAAGCAAGAGATATGGGAGTCAAATCCAGAGCTTCTTACTTAGTCCTCTGGGAACAGTTTCATGAGAGGTTTACAGCGCCAAGGATGGTGTCCCCAGCCTCATCTTGCCTTGCTCTCACCTGAGATACTGGTAACTCAGAGTGCAGCCTTGGCACAGTAGCCCCCCCCCTAGGGTCCTCCCCAGGTGTATCTGTTCCATAGGCTTTGAGAGGCTTGAACAGAGCTTTGGAAAAATGTTTTACCTACAAGCACTTTTCCATTGCACAAAAAGAAGCTAAGTGAACATTTGCCACAAGTATGTTAGCGGGAACCACTAAGTCTTCAGTTGTGTAAATGTCTGGGAAAATATTTCTTGAGAGCAGCATGATAGTTATAAGGAGGGTGAGGAAGAAGAGATGGGAGGGTGAGTAACCTCCGGGGCAGCATGTCGAGTAAGCAGCCACAGGAAACTGGAAACTCCTCGGCTAAGGTGCCCTGAGAACCTAGGTCGGAGGGGACCCTTGCGATTTTAGAAATGTTCCAAAAGTAGAATTCTAATCCAGAACTGGCACCAACGTAGCCCCTCCCCCACAGGTACGGGGGCGTGGCCTCTGGGAAGGCAGCCATTTTTTATTTTTACAGACTTACAAACTTTTGTGATTATGTTTCAGTCATATAATGATTGAACACCCATCCCTCCACCAGTGTCCATTCTCCACCACTAATGTTATCAGTACCCCTCCCACTACCCCCTGTCACCCCCCCACACACACCTCTGTTGCAGGTTCATTCACTTCTACTCTCTGTCCTTTTGGATGTTATTCTTTGCAATACAGATACTAAGTGGCCATCATGTTTGGTCCATAGTCTGCTTTCAGCATGTATCTCCCATCCCAAGTGTGCCCTCCAGTATCATTTCCCTAGTGGTCCCTTCTCTCCCAGCTGCTTTCCCCCCTAGCATGTGAAACTGGCTTCCAAGTTGTGGAGTGATCCTCCTGGCCCTTATATCTATTACCCTTGCATGTAAGTCTCCCATTCTGATACTTTATATTCCACAAATGAGTGGCAGTCATTATTTTATTAGTTAATTTTCCCCTTTCATAGTGCTTTGGACTCATATCTCAACCTCCCTTACCTAATTCTTAATTAGCTACAAACAGAAGCCTGGCTATCCCAAATGCATTAGGCCAACAGTCCACTAGCCTATTCCAGTTAAAATACTTTCGAAACACACTGAAGTAATGGTGACCATCAGAATCTGAACAAGCCTTATGTAAAAGAACACATCTTCTGAAACTATACTAGAAGCCCCACATAAGTTACACAGGAGCACCAAAAAGGAAGCTAGTACTCTTGAAGGGGAAAAAGGAGACCACCTTTTTCCCCACCACAAAGCCCATTTAGAATCCTCCCTCACAGTGAGAGGGGAACCCTGATAGTGAACTGAAGGGATCCATTTCCATACTACAACAGCAACATAAACAACATAACAGCAACTGTTAACAGACTTCAAGGAGGACACTGGTAGCAACACAATAGGAGTTGAAACTTTAACATAGCCTTATCACCTCTTGATAGATCAACAAGACTAAAACTTAGCAAGGAAGTACTGGCTCTGAAGGAAGAAATGGAAGAGAGAGGACTAATAGATGTATACAGGACTTTTCATCCCCCCAAACCAAAAACACATTCATTTCCACCTGGAACATTTTGCGGTCTGGGGTCCGGAGCCCCAGGCCCGTCTCGCACCTCTCAGTCTCCCTGCAGCGGCCCTGAACTCTCACTCCCCACCAGGTAAATTGGGACTTTTCCTCTGAGACCCTGCTGCCGGCCGAAGATATTTTTCCCACTCAATGCATTGTGCTTTAGCCATAATCAATAGAATCTATCCCTCTGAAGAATACCCTGATCATCTTAGTCACTATATGTTAATAGTCAACTGACCTAGCCTATCCTCATTTCACAAAAACTGTCAATGAACTCATCAAGCCACACATAAAGTCCTTTGTTAAAAGATCATAGCCCCACACTTTCTCTTGAGACCCCTCTCAAGCTAAGGAGAGCGCCTAATAGTAAAACCCATAACAAAATGAGAAACAGCAAAAATCCCCACCACCCTCAGAGATGGAAGGGAGAATCTCAGCAACCCCAACAATGACCTCACAGAAATACAGTCTCCTCTCAGATAAAGAATTCAGAGAGGAAATCATGAAGATGGTTGAAGAACTCAAAGCAACTATGAGGCGAAGATCCAATAAGTTAAGGGAAAATATGGATGCAGCTTTGGAACGATCCACCAAGATAATCCAGGAAGAAATGAGAGCAGAAATTTCAAAGCTACGAACAGAAGTGACAAAATTAAAAGACTAGGTAGATGAAATAAAAAACTCAGTAGGAGACCTTAACAGTAGAATGACTACTGCCGAAGAAAGAATCAGTGATCTTGAAGACGAGCTGCAGAAAGCATATAGGGAACAACAAATAATGGCAAAAGATCTCAAAATGGCTCTAGAGCAAATTAGAGTCCTTGGGGATGACCTCAAGAGAAACAACATAAGAATCATTGGAGTACCAGAACCACAGGGAACCAATCCTAATGAAAAAAAAAACACAATTAAAGACATCATCGCTAAGAAATTCCCAGAGCTAGAAAATATGGACATCCAGATCCAAGGAGTCCGAAGGGTGCCAGCTAAACGGGACCCAAATAAAAAATCCCCAAGGCATATCATAGTCAGAATGATGGATGCAATGGATATAGACACAATACTGCAAGCAACAAGATCAAAGCAGGAGATCATATACAAAGGAGCACCCCTTAGATTCACAGCAGACCTATCAGAAGAAACCTTCCAAGCCCGAAGACAATGGTGGGATATAGTGAAAAAACTTAATGAAATGAATGCCTCACCAAGAATGCTTTACCTGGCTAAACTCTCAATTAAACTTGAAGGAACCATACACTACTTCACAGAGAAACAACAGCTCAGGAACTTCATAGACTCAAGACCAAATTTAAAAGAAGGACTCAAAGGGCTACTATAAGACAAGGAAAAAACCTACAAGAACAACAAACCCTACAGAAAAATGGCACAAAATCCCATGACAATAATTTCTCTTAATGTTAACGGTCTAAATGCACCAATCAAGAGGCACAGAGTGGCAAAATGGATTCAGAAACTAAACCCAACTTTCTGCTGCCTACAAGAAACACATCTGAATAGTCAGAACAAACACAGACTCAAAATCAAAGGATGGAAAACAATCCTGCAAGCAAACAGCTCCCTCAAAAAAGCGGGGATGGCCATACTAGTATCCAACAACATATATTTCAGGCTGAAAAAGATCAGAAGGGACAGCGAAGGTCATTTTCTATTCATCAAGGGATATGTACAACAGGAAGAAATCACACTATTAAACGTATACGCACCTAATGAACGACCAGCTAAATACTTAAAAGAACTCCTAACAGAATTTAAGGAGGACATAACTAACACCACGATAGTAGTAGGAGATTTCAACACTGCTTTATCACCTCTGGATAGATCGACAAGAACAACTCTCAGCAAGAAACAATGGCTCTGAAGGAAGAAATGGAGGAGATAGGGCTAATAGACCTATACAGGGCTATACACCCCCCCCCCCCAAAAAAAAGAATACACATTCTTTTCCAGCGCAAATGGATCATTTTCCAAAATAGACCACGTTCTGGGTCACAAATTATACCTTAATAGAGTCGGGAAGATAGAAATTGTATCAACTATCTTCTCAGACCATGATGCACTGAAGATGGAAATTAATCACGCACAGACGTGGAGAACCAAATCAAACACTTGGAAATTAAACAACTCACTATTGAACAATGAGTGGGTCAGGAAGGAAATCAAGGAAGAAATCAAGAGATACCTCGAAACAAATGAGAATGAAGACACAAGCTACCAGAACTTATGGGACGCAGCTAAAGCTGTGTTAAGGGGAAAATTTATAGCTCTGCAAGCCTTCCTCAGAAAGAAAGAAAGGGCCTATATACATAGCTTGAATTTGCAGCTCAAGATCTTAGGAGAGGACCAGCAAAAGGAACCCAAACCAGATCAAAGGAAAGAAATAATAAAACTTAGAGAAGAAATTAACGATATGGAAACCCGAAAAACAATTAGAAAGATCAATGAAACAAAGAGCTGGTTCTTTGAGAAAATAAATAAGATCGATAAACCACTAGCAAGACTCACAAAGAAAGAAAGAGAAAAAACCCTAATAAGCCGAATCAGAAATGAAAAGGGGCCATCACAACAGAAACCAAGGAGATTCAAAAAATCATCAGAGACTACTTTGAAAGTCTGTATGCCACGAAACAAGAGAACCTAAAAGAAATGGACAAATTCCTTGATTCCTATAATCTCCCAAGACTGAACCAAGAAGATTTGAAAATCCTGAATAGGCCCATAAATATCAAGGAAATCGAAACTGTAATCAAAAGTCTCCCCAAAAGCAAAAGCCCAGGTCCCAACGGATTCACTGGCGAATTCTTCCAAACATTTAAAGAAGACTTGTTGCCAGTTCTCCTCAAGCTTTTCCAGGAAATTGAAAAGACAGGAACCCTTCCAAACAGTTTCTACGAGGCACATATCTCCCTAATATGTGTTTGCTTTTACAAAAGCAAACAAAGCACCACTAACAAATAAAACTATAGAGCAATATTCTTGATGAACACCGATGTGAAGATCTTCAACAAAATACTAGCAAATATAATCCAACAACTCATCAAAAATATCATACACCATGATCAAGTGGGATTCATCCTAGGGATGCAAGGATGGTTTAACATTCAGAAATCAATCAACATAATCCATCATATCAGCAAAAGCAAAGATAAAAACCATACGATTATATCAATAGATGCAGAGAAAGCATTTGACAAGATCCAACACCCATTCATGATAAAAACTGTCACCAAAATGGGTTTTGGAGGAACTTCCCTCAAGATAGTCAAAGCCATCTACCACTAATCTATGGCAAGCATTATCATCAATGGAAAAAAATTAAGGGCCTTTCCTCTAAGATTGAAGACAAGACAAGTATGCCCCTCTCACCACTTCTCTTTAATATAGTACTGGAAGTATTAGCAATAACCATCAGGCAAGAAAAAGATCTTGAGGGGATTCAGATCGAAAAGTAAGAAATCAAGCTCTCACTATTCGCAGATGATATGATACTATACCTAGAGAAGCCTAAAAGCTCTAGTAAGAAACTCTTAGAAACAATTGACCTATACAGTAAAGTCGCAGGCTATAAAATCAATACCCAAAAATCCATGGCCTTCCTATATGCAAACAATGAAACAGAGGAAAGGGACATGAAAAAAGCAATCCTGTTCACAATCTTGCCCCAGAGAATCAAATACCTTGGAAACAGCTTAACTAAAGAAGTAAAGGACCTCTACAAAGAAAACTATAAAACGCTACTCCATGAAATAAAAGAGGACATGAGGAAATGGAAATATAAACCCTGCTCATGGATAGGGAGAATAAATATTGTCAAAATGGCAATACTCCCCAAAACATTATTCAGATTTAATGCGATCCCTATAAGGATACCCATGTCATTCTTCAAAGAAACGGATCAAGCAATCCTGAAATTCATATGGAACAACAAACGCCCACGGATAGCTAAAACAATTCTTGGGAAAAAGATGATGGGAGGCATCACCCTCCCCAACCTCAAACTCTACTACAAAGCGGTAACAATTAAAACAGCATGGTACTGATACAAAGGCAGAGCTGAAGACCAATGGAACAAGTGGAATATCCCTACACACAACCTCAAGTGTATGATCATCTAATCTTTGATATGGGAGCAAGAGATGTGAAGTGGAGCAAGGAAAGCCTCTTTAACAAATGGTGCTGGCACAACTGGACAACCACATGCAAAAGAATGGGCTTAGATCTCGACCTGTCACCATGCACAAAAGTCAGATCAAAATGGATTAAAGACCTCAACATCAGACCACAAACCATAAGGTACATTGAAAACAAGGTCGGCAAAACCCTCCATGATATTGAAGATAAAGGTATCTTCAAAGATGACACGCAACTGGCTAACCAAGTGGAAACAGAGATCAACAAATGGGACTACATTAAACTAAAAAGCTTCTGCACCGCAAAAGATACAGTGACCAGAATACAAAGACAATCTACAGAAGGGGAAAGAATATTTACACAATACCCATCAGATAAGGGGTTGATATCAAGGGTATATAAAGCACTGGTTGAACTTTACAAGAAGAAAACATCCAACCCCATCAAAAAATGGGGCGAAGAAATGAACAGAAACTTTCCCAAGGAAGAGATACAAATGGCTCAAAGCCACATGAAAAAAGTGCTCTACATCACTAATCATCAGAGAGATGCAGATCAAAACAACCATGAGATACCACCTCACACCACAGAGACTAGCACACATCCAAAAGAACAAAAGCAACTGCTGTTGGAGAGGATGTGGGGAGAAAGGGACCCTTCTACACTGCTGGTGGGAATGCCGACTAGTTCAGCCCTTTTGGAAAACAATATGGACAATTCTCAAAAAATTAGAGGTTGAGCTCCCATTTGACCCAGCAATACCTCTGCTGAGAATATATCCCAGAGGAGCTAAAAAGTAGTCAAAATGACATCTGCACTTATATTTTCATCGCAGCACTGTTTACAATAGCCAGAATCTGGAAAAAAACCGAGTGCCCTAGAACAGATGACTGGTTGAAGAAACTTTGGTACATCTATACAATGGAATACTATGCAGCTGTTAGAAAAAATGAGGTCATTAAGTTTGCATATAAGTGGATCAGCCTTGAAAGTATCATGCTAAGTGAAATGAGTCAGAAAGAGAGAGACAGACATAGAAAGATTGCACTCATCTGTGAAATATGAATAATAGACTAGGAGACTAACACCCAAGAATAGTAGAAATAAGTACCAGGAGGTTGACTCCATGGCTTGGAGGCTGGTCTCTCATTCTGGGCAACTCAGAGAAGGGAACACCAAGTAAAATGTGGTCGGAGGTCATGCGGGGGAAGGGTGATGTGTGCCGAATATAGACTAGATACTGAACGCAATGGCCACTCAACACCTTTATTGCAAACCACAACACTTAATCAGAGAGAGAGAACAAAAGGGAATACCCTGCCATAGTGGCAGTGTGGGGTGGGGGGAGACGGGACTGGGGAGGGTAGGAGGGATGCTGGGTTTACTGGTGGTAGAGAATGGGTACTGGTGAAGGGATGGGTTCTCAAACTTTGTATGGGGGAAACATGAGCACAAAAATGTATAAATCTGTAATTGTTCCCTCACGGAGATTCACTAATTAAAAATAAATAAATTATAAAAAAAAGATTTAATCCCACCTGTTTATGTAATCCTTCACGTTCCTAATTTATGAAGGATGGATTTGAATTCTATGGTTTGGGAATGCCCCTGCATGTGACAATGAGTCATTTATTGATGAGTGAAACACAGCTGACTGAGTTACAACTTCCTTGTCACATAGTTTCACTATTCTGTGGTTTTGTCACAGAAAAATGAATTTTTATTTCTGAGAAAGAGATGACTTTACTCCAATAAGATATCTTTCAGAAATCATTAGGGACATACATTAATATTTTCTGAGCAGAAAATTACTAAAAAGTTATTTATTGTAAGAGAGCACTGAAAATAACCTGATTTTGGAAAATATGAGACTACTAATATAAACATGTATCTAACCATTGAAATTTTGTGATTAAAAATGACATTGTAAAAAATATTTAATGGCAAGGCAGGGTTAGTCAACAATACAGAATCATGCTACACATAACAGCGGAAGCAGATAAATAAAAAGAGACCAGACAACCCAGTTTATGCACCAAAATTCCTCATCATAGAAAATTCTTCAAAACATATTGAGTCTAAATCAATTCGCATGATGTTTCCTCCTGTTTTTAGCCTCCAGCCTGTTGTTTCCATTTTTCACATTAAAAAAAATTTCTTTCTTGAAGACAATGGCCTGAGTGATGTATTAGGATGTTAGCACTTTCTAAAACCTTCAATGGCATTCCAGTACCTCAACAATAAATCTCCAACTCTTTAGTATAGCCTGGAAAGCCATTTGTGAAATAGCCCAACCCAGTATCACTGTGTGATACTCACAGGACTCCTGTCACACTAAAACCCACCCAATTCTTTTCCAATTCAGGGATTCTTGATGTTTTATTGTCCTCTCTTCCTGAATTATCCTATGGTTGCTCACTCTTCAGGTCCAGATGAAATGTTTCATTCTCAAAGAAACTTACAATTTTATCTCACCTAAGCTATGCTATATCTAAATGTTTTAAAACATATGAATCAGTTTTAAATATTCTGTTTATCCCTTTATGAAGTAGTTTACATAATAAAATATATGAGTATTGAAAAAAATTTCTTCTTACTGTATTGCTAGAAAACAGATATTATGGATTGTTTAGTATAACGATCATGTGAATTTTCTCAGGCCTCCTAATATTACAACTTTATATTATTTTCTTTAAACTCAAGAGATGAGAGGACGGTGATGGACTAATTGGGACATTCTGTGTGGAAAACGCAGGATTCTGTACAATTAAAGATGAGAAAGACCAATTATATCATTTTGTTTAATGTGAGGGGTTGTCCCTGGACATTAGGGGACTGGTTCCATTCTAAATAACTCAGCTAATGAGCTTTCCATGACATACTTTTGGAAAAGTGTCCAAAAAAGTTACAGGGTTTTCTGATTAGAAAAAACTTTTCCAACTCTCATTAATTTTCTTGTGCTTTTGTGTTGTTGGCTGACAATCCATTTTTATTCTGCTGCCATGATGGGCAGATTTTGCAAGTAGCACATTAAAACTTAAAAAAAAATTTTTTTTATTCTTTAGTGAGTCACCATGAAGATATGGATACAGATTCACAGTTTTGAGCTTGTTTTTCCCTCATACAATGTTCGCAAGCACATCCCTCCACCAGTGCCCATTCTCCACCACCAATAAACCCAGTATCCCTCCCACCCCCCAATCCCATCTCCCCCCTACCCCACCCTGCCTCTGTGGCAGGGTATTCCCTTTTGATCTCTATCTCCAATTGGGTGTTGTGGTTTGCAATAGGGGTATTGAGTGGCCATTGTGTTCAGTCTCTAGTCTACTTTCAGCACGCATCTTCCTTCCCGTGCGGGATCTCCAACCACATTTTACTTGGTGTTCCCTTCTCTATCTGAGCTGCCTTTTTCCCCAGCATGTGAGACAAGCCATGGAGCCAACCTCCTGGTACTTATTTCTACTATTCTTGGATATTAGTCTCCTACTCTGTTATTTTATATTCCACAGATGAGTGCAATCTTTCTAGGTCTGTCTCTCTCTTTCTGACTCATTTCACTTAGCATGATACTTTCCATGTTGATCCACTTATATGCAAAGTTCATGACTTCATTTTTTCTAACAGCTGCATAGTATTCCATTGTATAGATGTACCAGAGTTTCTTTAACTAGTCATCTGTTCTCGGGCACTTGGGATTTTTCCAGATTCTGGTTATTGTAAACAGTGCTTCAATTAACATATAAGAGCAGATGTCATTTCAACTATACTTTTTTGCTTCTCCGGGGTATATTCCCAGTAGTGGTATTGCTGGATCAAATGGAAGCTCAATTCTTGGGGAAAAGATGATGGGAGGCATCACCCTCCCCAACCTCAAACTTTACTACAAAGCAGTAATAATCAAAACAGCATGGTACTGGAACAAAGGCAGAGCCTCAGACCAATGGAACAGGGTGGAATAGCCCTATACACAACCCCAAATGTATGATCATCTAATCTTTGATAAGTGAGCAAGAAATGTGAAGTGGAGCAAGGAAAGCCTCTTTAACAGATGGTGCTGGCACAACTGGACAACCACATGCAAAAGAATGGGCTTAGACCTCGACCTGTCACCATGCACAAAAGTCAGATCAAAAAGGATTAAAGACCTCAACATCAGACCACAAACCATAAGGTACATTGAAGACACGGTCGGCAAAACCCTCCACGATATTGAAGATAAAGGTATCTTCAAAGATGACATGCAACTGGCTAACCAAGTGGAAACAGAGATCAACAAATGGGACTACATTAAACTAAAAAGCTTCTGCACTGCAAAAGATACAGTGATCAGAATACAAAGACTGTCTACAGAATGGGAAAGAATATTCACCCAATAACCATCAGATAAGGGGTTGATATCAATGGTATATAAAGCACTGGTTGAACTCTACAAGAAGAAAATATCCAATCCCATCAGAATATGGGACGAAGAAATGAACAGAAACTTTCCCAAGGAAGAGATACAAAGGCTAAAAGGCACATGAAAAAGTGCTCTACATCACTAATCATCAGAGAGATGCATATCAAAACAACCATGAGATACCACCTCACACCACAGAGACTGGCACACATCCAGAAGAACAAAAGCAACCACTGTTGGAGAGGATGTGGGGAGAAAGGGACCCTTCTACACTGCTGGTGGGAATGCCGACTGATTCAGCCCTTTTGGAAAACAATATGGACACTTCACATTAAAATGTTTTAATTTGTGTCTCTATTATGTTGTTTATCATGGATCTTTTTTTTTAGCTTTTCGGGTCACACCCGGTGATGCACAGTGGTTACTCCTGGCTCTGCACTCAGGAATTACCCTGGCAGTGCTCAGGGGACCATATGGGATGCTGGGAATCAAATCTGAGTCCACCTCGTGCAAGGCAAACACCTTACCCACTGTGCTATTGCTCCAGCCCCTATCATGGCTCTTTAATTATTTTCATATACACCCTAAAAGTTTGTTTCACTGACTGATTGCTTCTATGCTTTTCTAAAGATTAGATTCAGATTTTTAGGTGCTCTTGGCAGGAGTTTATGACAGAGTCTATTTCCAAATATGAGTATAAAAACTATATATTTTAGTGACAAATGATCTAGTGATTGAATATCTTGTAGATTTAAAATCCAGTCTGCCTTTCTTGATTGACCCTGAGCAAGTTTTATGACTTTTCTAAAACTTAGTTTCTTCATCTATAAAATAGAGAGAGTCATGTGAAGGGCGACCTCACAAATGGTTCTGGGATTAATAAAGAAAGCATTTATTTTTGGGTCTGGCTATAGTAATCATAGTTACACGTCAACTACTGCTCATTTGGGAAACATAATTCAATATGTTTAGATGTCATATGTAAATTTAAAATACATTTCCTTGTTTGGGGAATTGCCATCTCAATTATCATCTCCTTTCATCTTTTCCTTCTTTTTATAATGGGAACACAAAGATTCTTCTGTAGTTGTTATTCCAGGCTGATCGTACACTATGGCTTGAGACTATTGCCTCCTTACCTTGGATTCTTTTATCTTCTTCCTAGAACATGACACTTTCTCCTCATTGACTCAGAAGCTTCTCTCTACTGCTTCCACTCACTCAGGTCACTGCTGGGCTCCCCCAGAGCAGATTTGCCTCGTCAAAACAAGCCACCCACAGTTGCCCAATGACTCATCTCCATCACTGTTCTTTTAGGAATTGTCAGACATCTTCCTTCCAGCTTTAGTGGTCTCTGCCCCGCTGTAGATGGAGAGAAATATCCTCTTCCACTACCACCATCTGCTTTAGGCCTTTGTACAGGTTTCCTGGATCCAATTCCACAGTGGGGGTTTGTTTGCCTCTCTCTAGCTCTCATTAGATATCAGCAGAATATCCATAAATTATTTTAGATTCTACAGTTTAAGAGTTCAGTCTCTAAGAGCACCCTTTACTTCAATGTCAGCTCCAAACCCAGGCTGTTGTCTATACCTCTTGACTAACTGGGTTAAAGTCAGAGGTTCCCTTGACCTCCCCCCTGCTTTAGGTTTGACTAATTCACCCAAATGAACTCAGAAAACCTATTTATTCATTAGGCATGGATTTATTGCGAAGGCTATTAAGGGTTGGCATTAATAGTTAGGTGAAGAGAAAAAGGGTGAGGTCCTGAACAGAGGAACTTCCGTCCTTGTGGATCTGGGGGTCCAGCAGGCTCCATGTGGAAGCGCTCTGATTCCCCAGCCTGGACACTCTACAAAGCCACTCCCCTCCTGTGTTTTTATGGAGGTTTCATAAACACGATTGATTATCATGTTGGCTAATAGTAATTGAATTCAACTTCTAGTCCCTTTCCCCATGATCTGGGGCTAGGATTGAAACTCCAATGCTTTAGCCACACCATTGTATTGGCACCCAGTCCACTTCCCTTAACTGCTTACCCCCAAGTCACCACAGAAATCCTTAACATTCTCATCACCTATAAATGCCCATGCAAATGACCAAATGCATGCCTCTTATAAATCACACTAGCACTGCAAACAAGCTTACTGCCTCTGATTTAAGTGCTGTGTAAATCCTGATGTCAAAGTTGCCTGCTGACCAACCATCTTGCTTGCCTTGTTCTAGGACCCTCTTCTTCTCCCTGAGGACAGACTCCTGAGCACTTAGTCAGCTCTTCCTTCAATGACCTCTCCTATAAAGAAATCTCTCCCTGTGCTCTTCAAGGTGAAAGTCATGCGATTAAGGGTTCAGATGTGAGACCTGGGCCATGGGCTAGCTGCAGAGTGTCAGCCATTGGTCTTTAAGTAGGAATTCATGGGGATAATCCTGAAAAAAAAAAAAAACTCAGCAGAGCTTCTTCCAGCAATCACACCTGGACAGGTCTATCCTCTGTGGAAAGGATCCACCAGTTCTTCTGATTTTGAAAAATATTGAGCGGGACACCATGGTTTAAAAATTGTTATTAATATGATTTCATACACTCATACACGAACTATTTCAGCACCACACCCTCCATCCAGGTGTCCACTTCCCTCCACTGTTGTCCCATTGTCCCTCCCCACAGATGAGAGAGATCATTCTGTGTTTGTTCCTCTTCTTCTGCCTAATTTCACTCTCTAGCTTCATCTACATGGCAGTAAATTTCATAATCTCGTATTTCCTTAGAGCTGAGTAGTATTCTACTATGTATATGTGCCATAGTTTCCTTATCCTCTCAGGAGCAGAAATGAAAAAATTACAACTAGCTCTAGAATTTTAACCTTATAAGGGAAAACCTGCTTACAGCCTGAAGCATTTGTGTTTACTCGGATCAAGAGACTTGTGCCCCATCCATTGCAATGGAATTTGTTTTGTTTTATTTTGGATCACCCAGCAGTACTCAGGAATCACTCCTCACAGTGCTCAGGAAACCATATGGGATCCTTGAACTCAGCTTGACCTTGTACAAGGCAAGCTCCTTAGTCACTGTAGTCTCTCTTCTGCCCCCTATTACAACAAATTTTTAAGTATTACCCAGTAGTGGCAAGTTATATAAGCAAGAAATACCTGGGTCCAGGTTCAGCCACCATAACTTTCAATCAAAATCACTGCAAATCTGAGATCTTCCTGGGCTCAACTGCCAGTAGTTGCAAATCACTGCTTCTGGTATCACATTGATGCAATACAGATTCAGTCATCAGCATGCTTGGCTAAATCTGTCAACATTTCCTGGTGATCTGCCAGGATGGGGTAGGTTCCATTGTGGTCTTTGGTCTTTCCCACTTGCTAATGTTCATTTTTGCCAAAGAGTCATGGTGGTATTTTGGTCTCCCAACCTGGTCATGTTTCCTAATGGAAATATACTTAGAGTAACCCTTTGTAGTTGAAAAAGAAACACATGCTGGTTTCCTTATATTAGTCTAATGAACAAAGCTCTCAAAGCAGTCTTTAAAATAGGGTGATCCTATGCCAAGTTCCTCCCCCGCTGGGGAATTTCTCTTCCTTTCCTTCTACTTCCTAATAAACCTTTCTATTTCCTAAGATAATTTAATAAATCAGATGACCTTGGGGAGAGGGAGATAGTACAGGAGTTAAAGCACTTGCCTTGCATGTGGTTGCCCCAATTAGAACCTCAATATAACCACGGTCTTTTGAACTCCACCTAGAGTGATCTCTGAGCACAGAATCAGGAGTAGTTCCTGAGTACTATCAGATGTAGCCCCAAAACAAATAAATAAAATACAATATGATGAACTTGTAGAAGTTCCTGAACCTAGTTAGCTTAACATCCCCTTCTCAGAAAAAGAAAAGCACTCAGTTTTCCACCCCTACCAGGAATTGCATTTCTTTAATAAACAGAATAGGTGCTTCCCTTATTGCTCCCCAGGCTACTACTGCCCCAGCTGCTCCCCATCCTTCCCACCAACCTGTTGTTCCACTGCACCTCAGAGGTTGCATCATTCGCTGTTAAAGATGCTTCCACCCCAGAGGCACATCTATTTATTCATCACATAGAGAACCGTTTTCTTGATATTAATATCCCCAGAACACGTATATGTGGGTATGTTTTTTATGCATACATGTATATGCATATGTTTGCATATATAATTTAATTTTTATTTCTTTGAGGAGACATCCAAGTGTTGCTCAGGGGGCCAGTGAAGAGGGGGCCCTCCCAGAGATTCTCAGCCAACTAGGCCTATGATTCAGTGTGAAGGCCTGAGGATGTGGCTTGGACCCCCGCTATCTAGAATTATCTGATGATCAAGGCCTTTAGCAGCGCTTGGGGATACCAAGCAGTGCAGGGGATGAAATTAGGATTGGCTATGTTCAAGACATATACCTTAACTCCTGCATATCTCTCCAAATCCTGCATACATATTTAAAAACATTTAAATAATTGTTTAAATTTAATTAAAGAACTGTGATTTACAAAGTTATTGATAATTGAGTATTAGGCATATAATATTTTAACATCAATCCTATCACCAGTGTCAACTTCCTTCCATGAGTGTTGTCATATTCCCTCTCCACTCCCACACCCTACCCCATTCCCTACCTGTCAACTTGACAGGCACATTACAAAGTTCTAGTGGTTGCAGCTTAAATCTCAAAATATTTGTGCTACACTTAATTTCATAAAGTAATCAGAGTACTCTAGAGTTCAAAATGAATATCTGTTTTGTGAAATCTGAACATCTGCCATATTGTGATTCATATCACATAGGCACACTTTGTCTTTCAGAGTTAAAAATGACAAATATATTTTCCCACTTCTGAGCAGTGGGTGTTAGGGATCAATCCGTGTATGTAGTTCCTTCATTTGAGATCTTACATACTGTATTTCTCATAACTCAGAGGCATACTGAGATGTTTGTAATCAACAAATGCAAATTCCATTGCAGATGAATGAACTCATACCCTTTTTGTCAAAATTGTCATCATCATATATTCTTCTCATCAGTCTATGTCACAACTACAGCTATAACCAGGCCGGGTACACACACATATTTGCACATATTTGGGACCTTCCAGCTTGAAAAACTGGGAATTATGCCTATCTTAACTCTCACATCATTCAAGAAAGAAAGCAAATTGTCCCCCTTGTAGAGCCTTTGTCCAGTGTCAATATTCTGGTGGAACCAATCCAGTGTAGCATTTTACTGACTGTCTTCACACAGGCCTTCATGCTTCTCCTGCCAGCTAACAAGGGGACTATATTTGGCAGTCTAGCATTCCCTGGACTCTCCCCAAGACTCTTGACCAAGCTCTATTTACACCTGATGGACACTTGAGGGAGAGATTCAAAATAAGACTAACAGGGCCCACTTTCCCCTCCCTGTCCGGTCACCATCTGGGTCTCCTGGAAGTGACAGGTGTTTCCAGAGACCATGCCCTCCTTCAGAATTAGATCTTTCCTCCTCTCATGGCCCCCCTGCCAGCTGGAATGTGGATGGAGGGTGTGGACAAAATTAATACACACCCGGCCCAGACCACCTTCAGAATCACACAACCTCACAAGCAGACAGTTGGAAATTTCAAACAAATACATCTCCATAGGCAGCTCCTGAGCATTTTAACAGACAGATATAAATCCTTGACATCTGAACTTCAGTGTTATATACTCAGGCTCCGAGATCACTTTTTAAACCTCCATGGCTGGTTTAAGTTTTACAATACATGGACATACTTCCTACACATTATTTCCTCACTTGTTCTTGGCTGCTACTCCTTGCCGGGTTACTCGTTGGACTTCTCTGTTGAACACCCCAGCCTGCCAAGCAATAGGGTAGGTACTTGAATAATATGGTTTCTCTCAGTGTCATTTCTTCTTCGTATTGGTGAGGAGAAAAACACGTCTGGTTATGAGGCCACTAAATGTATTCTGTGATAGGAGAACTTCTTACCCAGGATCCTGCTTTGCACTGCTGGATAAAGTCCTTCCACCCAAGACCGTGAAATGGGACAAATGGGTTTTAAAGTAAATAAATGAATGAAGGAATTAATGTTACAAATGTTTGGAGTCCTTCTTAAGGTTAATGCTGATATTTTTGTGATCAGCAATACACTCTAGGAGCTTAATTTCTTTGTCTAAAATTACTTTTTAAATTAAAAAATTTTAATTGAGATTCTTATGATGCTATTCATAGGCTTACGATGCTATTAATAATGGCTTCTCGTGCCCATAATTCCAACACCACATCCATCACCAGTGCACCCGTCCATCTCACGAGGACCTCACCATCCTCCCTCCCATTTACCCCCAAATCAATTGTGTGGGTCATTATGTTGCCTCTGAATCTTTATACCTTATATTGCCTTTGAACCTATATACCTTACTGCATATCACTATGTACCATTATGAAAGAGATAATTCTGTTTTTATCCCTTTCATTCTGACTGACTTCACTCAGCATAATATCTTCTAGTTTCATCCATGTTGCTGCACATTCTATGGTTTTGTTCTTTCTTAGAACTTAATTATTGTTTATGTCAAGAAACTTATGGTCAACTTGATTTTGTCACATGGTATTTTGTTTAAGTGTAATTTCAAAAGCCTATTGACATTATGTGAGAACTTACTGTATATGGATGAGAGGAAAAATTAAAACAGCAAGACAGTAATATTAGTTTCCTTCAAAGGAGTTGGAATGCAGAGATATGTAACATAAAAAAAATAGCTTTAAGCAGCTAAATACCAGGAAACTGGCTAAAATATTTCCCTTGAGCAAATCAGAGGAAACACTATAAATACCCAAATTTCCTTCAGGGGTAACTATTTTTTTTCCCTTAAAGCAGGACATAATGTAGCAAATATCAACTGTAATTCCAGACTTTTTTTTCTCATTATTTCTAATAAAACTGTCTCTTGCTACAGTACATCATGTTCCCAAGCAGAATTTTCTATTTTGGATTTTACAAAATAAAACATATTCCAGGATATTATGATTTCACATGTTTTGTGTGTCCAGGGTCTCTAAATATCTTCAGAAAAATATTTTGTTTGTTAATAAATATTAATAGTATTGGAATAATTTGGAGTTTGTTAGGAAATTTATTCTAAAGAGTGATGGAATTAAGGTCCAAATGAAAGAATCTGAGTGATCCTGTCCATAAATATTCAGTCTTTATGAAGCTTCGTGGAATGATTTGGAACTGTGGAAAACAGAGGAAGAAGCATGCCTTGAACACTCTTAGAGGGGTTAATGGTTATTCTCCTGAAGACTGGAAGAGCCCTTAGCATAGAACCAGCTTCCTTTCTAATTGGTAAAAACATGACCTCACAGGAGACCAAGGTGCTCTCACCATTCTTGCCAATTGTTTGTTGTTTTCAATAATAGAGAAAAACATTGTTTGTTTATTCCAGAATCTTATTTTCAGTAGAAACTCAAGATTCCCACAGAAAACCACTTTTCTTGGAGAATACAAATGAGAATCATGCCCATGGCAAGAGTCTAAGTGAAGAAGGTTTATTCGAGTCCAAGGATATCCTCTTGTACCATGAGCACTGCAAGTGAGCTAATGCTCGTGGGCACTGAGAATATCTTGTTCACTCTGGAAAAGTCAGCCAGGTCCTTATGACCCATGGGAGCCAGAAGTTCTGTGATAAGGAGCTGCTGTCAATGGATCCTGCTTTCTTAGCTCTCCTTTAGGGGAAGAGAAGCAGCAAATAGAGTTAGCTTTTCGGTCAGTCACAGAAACAAGCAACTGTCGGGCACTGTTGAGTCTCATGCATTGAACCAGGAACTCTGAGGTAACTGGAAATCCCTTCGCCAGCCTGGCTGTGGATGGACTGAGGGTCCAAGAGGAAGCAGGGCCTTGTCATCACACTGTCGGAGCTGGAGTCCCTCCTGGCTAGGAGTGGCAGTGTGCTGTCTTCTTACACCGTACTGGGCTCCAGGGTGCTGAGGAAACCTTCTCTGGAGGGCCCTGGGCTCCAGTCTGTCCAGGTGACCGTCTAGGAGGTGCTGAGCAGTCAATGGCCTCTGTAGGGCCATATTCAGTCAGTCACTCTCCAGTGCTGTCCTTTGGGAGTTGGTGTGATCACTTCCTTCATCCTAACCAAATCATTCTTTTTTTTTTTTTTTTTTTGGTTTTTGAGTCACACCCGGCGATGCACAGGGGTTACTCCTGGCTCATGCACTCAGGAATTACTCCTGGCGGTGCTCAAGGGACCATATGGAATGGTGGGAATCGAACCTGGGTCCGCCGCGTGCAAGGCAAACGCCCTACCTGCTATGCTATCGCTCCAGCCCCCAAATCATTCTTAAACCAATCCTTGGTTATAATTTACACCTTGATTGAATGTCAATTAATGGGCTCCCAGAACCAGACAGAGAAGGCGGGTGTGTGGTGGCAGGGAAAACACAGAGAGGGACAACCTCAGCGTCTCGGAGGTCCCAGAGAAGCAGGAGAGGCTTCTGTGCGCGGGCAGGTTTCAGGGTCAGTCCAGTCTCTCTGAGGAGCTGGGATTCACCTGCAGGGTGCTGAGACCCTCACAGAACTCACACTTTTACAGAAGCGGGTCCAGAGTGGGCTGGACCCCTGGTCCTGTTCGACTCAGGCCACGAAGGCCGCTCTGCACCTCTGAGAACTGTGTCTGGGGCTTTGTCAGCAGAGAAGAGAAGAAATAAACGCATCCCAAGGGGGTGTCAGCGGCCCTGGTGGCTGAGGCAGAGAGCCCTGAGGGAAGGCTGTGGGGAGGGGGATGGTTTGCCTTCTCTGGTTTCTGCTTCAGCATTCCAGCACCCTCAACTCAGTTGGTCCTTTCGGGGGAAACTAAGAAAAATAAATGGAGCTGCTACCTACTCACTTCAAAAGAAAAAAAGTTTCTTTTATCTTCTGTGGTAAGATTAGGGGCCCGGGCACATTTACTTGTGTCTAAGTACTTTAAACACACTCTTGGGAAAACATAAACAGGATTTATATGAAATGCTTTAATCCCCGCAAAGAGCAATGAACTCTCACGAAAGGGCACCAGCCATTCTTGAATTTGGTGAGATAATATTTGCTTATGTCTGTTTCTCGCCTTTGACTGGGTAGTGGCCTAAATTCAATCACAGACACTTCCTGAATATCTTGGATTCAGGACCCGCTTTCACTGGTATCAGGACAGAGAGGCTCTGGGTCAGAAAGGAGCTTAGGATCTCCTACTTAGAAATGATCCATAACCTTTCTTTCTTTCTCCTTTTTGGAATCATTTTATGAGGTGTTGTGATAACACTGTCATTATACTTTCCATGCATATGCTGTTCTACCACCACACCCATCAGGGAATGCCAGCTTCCCTCCGCCAGTGTCCCTAAGGACCCTCCCCTAGATAAACTACCCATTCTATAAACAAAAGCAGCAATTCAGAGGCTTTCGACCATGATCATGTGTCATTCCCATACTCTATCTCTTTTTTTTTTTTTTTTTGCTTTTTGGATCACACCCGGTGATGCACAGGGGTTTCTTCTGGCTCTGCACTCAGGAATTACTCCTGGCGGTGCTCAGGGGACCATATGGGAAGCTGGGAATCAAACCAGGGTCAGCCGCGTGCAAGGCAAAATGCCCTACTGGCTGTGCTATAGTTCCAGCCCTTCTATCTCTTTTTTATCCCACACATAAGGGAGAGATTTTAAAAAATTTATTGTGCAAGTGCTGCCACCTACACTCATATAGATCAACAGTGCTAAAGTACCAAAATTCTAGCAAATTGGAAGTAAATAAGCTGATACAATTTTTTTTTCAAAACTGGCAATTTTTTTTTCAAAACCTGTACCTTTCTTTATTGTACATATCTAAGTTTTGAAGTTAGTAGTATAAATATGCTAAACCTCTAAAAATTTGCATGAAATAGATAATCTTAAAAATCTACAATTTTATTAAGAGTGGATCCTCAACTTTTAATTTTCAAAGTGCCTGACTTGCATCTCCTGGGACTCTAGCTGATTCTGTACAGCAAGTTCCTTATAAGATAACTGCAATTTACAAGCTCCTAAAAATAGGAAAAGGAACAAGCATTTGTGGCAGGTGCAGGGGTGTGGAACCTGCCTCTCAAAATTGGCCTGGGGAGAGGTCTTCTGAGTATGAAGTACACCGACAGGATCCTTTGCAAAAGAACCGAGCCCTTCCTCTTTCTTGAGGACTTCAGGACATTTCAGTTTAATTAAGAGAGGGAGTTCTGAGACTATCCTTGATGGACTTGTTTTATGGATGAAGCACCTCAGAGAGGTTCCTGTTCTGCTTAACATCACACAGCAAGAAGGCACAACACAGTATGTGTGAGCACACATTTGCCTTCTGCCTTTATTTCATGGCCCAAAGGAAGGTCAACAGTTTTCAAACTTCATATGAGAACACACGCATGCACACACACACACACACACACACACACATGCGCGCGCGCGCGCACACACACACATGCCTGCACGCGCACACACACACTCATACACTTTAGTTTTACAAAGGAAAGGGAAATTTAGTTGGTGGGGGGGGCGTGTTAATTTTGGCTCTCACGTTCTTAGCAGGGAGGGCAAATAATGCCTTGACTTCAAGTGTCTGAAATATTAATCTTGTTTCCTTAAAATGACTTAAGTTCTTAAAATAAGGTAGAGATCAGTTTAAAAGTCAGGTGGAACAGAAAAGGAAATGACTTAAATATCTGTTACTCCTCCCTATGACTTCATGTCTCCGTTGTCCGGGTTCTATTATGTCTTTGGAAATAATAACTCTGGAGGTTTGCTTTCATTTTATTTATTTATCAATTTACTCTTTGGCTGCCCTGGCTGGCGGCCTGTGGCCTGACTTCGCCCATAGGGCGGGTCTGTGGGAAAAACGTGCAGGGAGAGCGTTGTTGGATTTCAGAATCTGAATGAACACTTACCCCAAACCCAGAGCCCTGAGTGCACTATTCAGTTTTAGGAATGCAGTGCGGAGGGCACTTGCCTTGCACTTGGCCAACCTGGGTTTGATCCCCGCTTCGACCCATATGGTTTCCAGTGCACAGCCAGGAGTAACTCCTGAGTGCAGAGCCAGGAGTAAGCTCTGCATATCATGGAGTGTGTGGCCCCTCTAAAAACTAAATAAACAAATAAATAGGATGCAACCATTATTTTTCTGACGATGTGCTTCTTCAGGCTGACAGGCTATTACCCCCACTCCTAATCTAAGAAAATGACCCAGCATGTCCCCAGTAGAACTGGCTTGTGCTTGATGGGTGCATGGAGGTAATTTACCCCATCCCCAGCCCACCAAGCCCAGCTTCTTTCTGAGATGGGCAGAAAGCCAGAGCACCTGACTTCACAGCGAGGAGGCTCTTTGACAGCAGAGGCAGTCTGACCAGTCTCAGGAAGGCTGACGCTGCCGGCTGGGGGGGCTGGGGAACCTGGGGAGCCCTCCCAGTGGGGAGGGTTTATCTTGGAGCCCCAGCCTCCCTGTCACTTCACATGGGAGTTAAAAGCAGTGCTCTAAGTGGATTAGGCCCAGAGATTAACTGGAGTATCCTGTGTTGAAAGGCCTGGATTTCACTCTCTCCTGAGACCCTGAGGATTTTGCTAAGGACCCAAATTTCCAAGACTTTCACAGCAGCTGCCAGGCCAGCAATCCCACTGGGGGCAGGCAGAGAAGGGGTGCGGGGGGACCCTGCCTTTCCTGAGTCCTGTCCTGGCCCACTGTTCTCCTTCAGACCTGGGGCCAGAGATCTATCCTACCCCCACCCCGCCCATCCTGGTTTCCTAGACAAACCGTGGGGACAGAAAGAAGGGTGGGCTACTGCAAAAGGCTGGCTCTTCAGGAAACTTCCAGGGCTCTAACAATTACTTAGGGATAAGCTTAGAAGAATTGTTTTTGAACTTGTCAGGGAAGGAGGGTGGGGGGGGGCGCTAACAAATGTGGAGTAGGGCCTGACCCCGGCCCTGGAGGGCTTTGTGGGCCAGTCGCTGACCCCCTGCATGGACGGTGGAGGGTCCACGCCCAGGCAGTTTGGAGCGGGAGCCCCTAGTCTTCCTCAGAACCTGGAAAGTCGAGGCAGGGGCATTTCTTCACTGCGCAGGAGTTGGGCAGTCTCTGTCCTTAAGGGCTCAGATAAAAGCAGACCCTGAACCTGCAGCCCAGGGAAGGGCCTTCATCAATTGCTCCGCGTTTGCATCATGCCTGCTGCCTCCTGAAGGAGTGGACAGGGCGCCGGGGGCAGCAATGGAAGGCTGGCGGGGACTTTCCCAGCGGCGCTGCCCTGCGTGTCGGCAGGGTCTAACCCACCCCACCGGGCAGATGGGGCAGCCGCGTGCTCCGGGGCTGGAGGCCGGCTGACAGCCCAGTGGCGCGAGAGGGAGGGCTTAGGCCCAGCCCGCACAGCCCCCTCTCTGCCGGGAGGCCTGCTGCGTACTTATCAGGTTGAGGATGTGGATTTCCACTTCAGCTGTGGAATCCACATTTGGCTCGGGAGCGGCCCGGCTCCCTCCCCCACGCTGGCCGGGGCACATGGCGGCCAGCTGTGGGCCCGCCCGGGGGAAGGGGCGGACCAGAGCCCAGCGCGCACATCAAAGGCCAGCGGGGAAGTGTGCGCTGCTTCCTCCTGGCCGGCCTCCGCTGCGGGCTTCGGGCTGTCTGAAATTAACCATGGCGAAAGGATTGGGGGAATCCTGTTGAGGGGGACAAAAACTGTTTTCCCAGCTTTGTTCAATCCAATTACACTTGGTAAGTAGGCAGGTAGTTGATGGTAGAAAAAAAAAAAGAAAATAAAAAAAGAAAGGAAAGATTCTTTTTTTTTTTTTTTTTTTTTTTTTTTTTTTTTGCGTCACACCAGGCAATGCACAGGGCTTACTCCTGGCTCTGCGCTCAGGAATTACTCCTGGCAGTGCTTAAGGGATCATATGGGACGCTGGGAATCAAACCAGGGTCAGCCGTGTGCAAGGCAACCGCCCTAGCGCTGTCCTATTGCTTCAGTCCGGAAAGTTCTTTAGAATAAAGCACACATGATTTTTCATTGCAAAGTCAAAAAATCCTTGACAAACAGTTAAAACTGCTTAAAACAAATAGCAGAGATAAAAGTAGTGTGAATTCTCAGTTACTTATCAATGTCATGTGGGGTGGGGAGTAATCAATTTTTCAAAGATGGAGACTAGAATAAAATATGCCTTATAAAAATAATGAAAAAGGATCATTTGGAAACAAAAAAAATCTCCTGAGGGCCCATGTGGCATAAAAGTTTCCCAAGATCCTGGAGACATTCTGGTAGTCTTCTGGATAGAACTTCTAGTTGCAGGCTGAACAGGACTATTGAAGTCGCCACAAAATGCTGGGGAAACAGAGAGGGAGATGGGCGCCTGTCTGGGGGTGTGAAGAGGGCCTCAAGGTCTTCCTCAAACTTATGATTTTTCAGCTAACTGCTGAAGGATGTTCGGGTTGTAAGTTGGAAGAGCAAAGAAGAAAGGCATTTCAGTCTGAGATCACAAACCTTGCAAAGATGAGAAAGCAAAAAAGAGACTGGAGGTGTTTGGGCACTGACTTCCAGCCATCACACTGGCCACAGCCTCTGCTCTGTTGCAAGCGCAGAATTTCCATTTATTAGAGGATAAAAGGCATTTTGCTCTTTGTCTAAGGCTCTACAGGGTATGGGTTTAAGATGACCTGAGCTAGAATGTTGGCGTTACAAGAGCTTCCTTCCTTCCTTCCTTCCTTCCTTCCTTCCTTCCTTCCTTCCTTCCTTCCTTCCTTCCTTCCTCCTTCCTTCCTTCCTTCCTTCCTTCCTTCCTTCCTTCCTTCCTTCCTTCCTTCCTTCCTTTTTTCCTTCCTTCCTTTTTTCCTTCCTTCCTTCCTTCCTTCCTTCCTTCCTTCCTTCCTTCCTTCCTTCCTTCCTTCCTTCCTTCCTCCTTCCTTCCTTCCTTCCTTCCTTCCTTCCTTCCTTCCTTCCTTCCTTCCTTCCTTCCTTCCTTCCTCCTTCCTTCCTTCCTTCCTTCCTTCCTTCCTTCCTTCCTTCCTTCCTTCCTTCCTTCCTTCCTTCCTTCCTTCCTTCCTTTCCTTCCTTCCTTCTTCCTTCCTTTACATAAGAGGACTCTATGCTTGGTCCTGGACAAACAAAACACAATGAAGATGTAGTGAACCCACTTGAAGAAGTGTGGGTGAGGGCAGAGGCAACGTGGGAAGGGATATGGCAGGAACTTTTCTCTGTGCCATCTGAAGGGAAGGGTGGAGTCAATGATAATGAAGGTCTTTTTAGAAGAAATACTGCCTGATACGAGTTTTAAACTTGAATGGGAGTTGTAGAGGCTGTGAAGGAGGGCAAGAAGGAAGGTGAAAACATTGCAGGCAGAGGGCAAAGAATAGAAATGAGAGGCAGCTTTGTGAATTAGAGACACGCCTGCATTTCTGGAGGATCACATTGAACAGGGAAGGGAGGAAATGAAACCAGTGATGTCATAAAGGACAATGACAGAAGGTCCATAGGATGTGCTGTCTGTGTTCTAATCTAGTACCTGAGAATCAGCTTTGGGAATTTTAAAAGTATCAATATTCAGGGCTGGAGACATAATACAGTGGATAGAAAACTTGTCTTGTAGGTAGTTGATCTCAACACCCCATATGGTCCCCAACACTCCATATGACCCCCTGAGCTTTGCCAGGAGTGATTCCTGAGTACAGAGGCAAGAATAAACTCTCAGCACTTCCTGTTGTGGCCCAAAAATTTTTGAGAATTGAACCATTTTTATTCTCTTTACTACTAATTACAGTGTCCTCTTTTTCATAGTTATTTATATACTCACAGTGACTAACACTTGTTTTTCCTTCTTTTTATATTTTTAAATATTTTATTAAAACCCCATGATTTAAAAAGTTATTGACAGTTGAGTTTTAGATGTACAATGTTCCAGCACCCATCTCACCACCAGCGTCAACTTCCCTCCACCAGTGTTCCTAAGTTCCTTCCCATCTCCCCTTCCCAAATATCCAAACCACAGGGTCAACAACACAGAAATCATGAGACCCAAACTTTAACAACCAAACAAAAAATTTCTTTTTAAGTATTGATGCTCAGATCTCACTACCAAAGATCCTGATTGAACCAGGTGGAGTCCTGCATTGTTACTGTTGTGTTGAACAGCTGGGATGACTCAGGGCGGAGAACAGCTGGTGTAAAGGCCAGGGGTCTTTGAGAAGCTCTCAATAAATGCACAGACATGTCAATAACAGAAACTGAAGGCAGAGTTTAATAAAGAATCAGCAACATAGGAAATAGGAGAAACATTTCAGAAACAACGAGGGCCAGCACTATAGATCATGAGGGGTTGGGGCTGGGCAGCAGGTGCAGGACTGACGAGATGGAAGGGGTCGCATTCTTGAGGAGTATTAGGAGTGAGCATCAGCAGGGCGGGTCAGTGATGTAGCTGCAGAGGGTGAGGGAGGATTGAATTGCCCAATCAAATAGAAGATGTCAGTTATGTTTGCACTTCAGATAAACAATGCCAATTGTTTTTTGTATAAGCATATCCAATGCAATATTGGAAACAAAATTATTTTTAAGAAAGTAAACACTTGCCCCTTCTCCCCAACAATTAGCTGTTTACTTCCTGGTCTAAAGGTAGAGACATCAACTAAACAGAGAATACAGGAATAGGAAAACAAAGCTTTGTTGATGATGAATGCCCTGGCTTGCAATCTTTGCAATTTGCTGACAAGATATCCAGCAGACAGTTGGATCCAGAAATCTGATGCTTGCAAAAGTACTGGGCTGAAATTGTTACTACAATTTTGTATAAGTGAAAAACACAAATTATGGAAGACTTTTCTGAGGCAATTAGATAAACTGAGAGAAGCGATCTTTATGATGAGGCTCAGCTTCCAAGATAATTTTCACAAGTCTTAATTTCTCGGGGTCCTAGTCCCCCATCTACAAAATGGGGAATAATAAAATCCATGTCATGTAGTTAAATATAATACCATGTTAAAGGTCCTTATACTTTGTATTTTACTATCATCATTTAATAACAATCTCATTGTCGGTATCACTCAAATAGATTCTATAAATCAGTGTCTATAAAGATAAATGTGTCAAAATTTGACCAAAATTATATCCTAGTAAGAGATAATGTCAATGCAACAGAAATAACTACCAAGTCCTTAAGGATAATTGTTTATGTCATACAAAGGAGAAATCAGGAGCTTAAATATTCTATTACAATAATTAAAAGTTTGAAAAATTGTGTTCTCCAAAAGATAAAAAGAAGAAATATTTTTACATCCCCCAACACCATTACACCAATAAACTCTTCAGTAAATAGTTTACTTTCTTTGTCTTTGTATTTTCTGGGGAAAAATGTTTGAAGATATAACTAGCATTCATGTTGTGTAGTGGAGAAAGAATGTTAATTGTCTGAATTGGCCCACAAATATATACAGATTGGTCACACACACACACACACACACACACACATCTGATCTCTCTTCATATTTTGCCTGGACACGTTGGCAACACAATGAGTCACTGTTTGTTCTGTACATACAGAAAGAGGTAGGACCACCAGGGCTTTTTAATCTTGTACCAAAGGTGGGAAACTAATGCTTGATGAAAAGAAAAGGGAACATAGAAATGTTGGAAAAAACTCAAAAAAGGGTAATTCCTCAAAGGACTCCATTAAGCTCATCTTGCACACTGTAAACAGGCTTAGAAAAACATATATATATATATATATATATTTCAGGCACTTTAAGCTTCCATTTGATATACATATGTATATATATATTTTTTTCTGTTTGTATTCCAATGGGTACAAGAGTAGCTTCCTTGTCCAGTTTATCTGGCAATAAAATTGCTAAGAATTATTAAACAGAGTGGAGTCTATTATAATAATTAACAATAAAGAAATAAAGGGGGAAAAATAAATGACTTCAGATCTGGTGTCTGGGCTTGTAAATTGGGAGTGAGGGGTGGGTAACTGAAACATTTGAAAACAGGGCGAGGTTCTTACTAGCATAGGAGGAAAACAGAAGGAAACAGGTGGCAATAGTGCTGTTCATTTGATCACTAACTTTGTTCTGGGAGCACTCAGACTAACCAGGGATTTGCTCTAGGGATGGGGGGTGGGGGCAGTCAGGCAGATAACCAGCTTCCTATTATACAATGTGATAGGGCTCCACATAATGAAAAGAACAAAGCACTAAGAGAGAAGACGCTTGGATTAATTCTGCCTGGGTGGGTACCAGAAAGCTTATTTTGAGTTTCCAGTTGGTTGCTCATATAGTCTTGAATTTAGAGATTTAAAAAAAATAACCCACCATTGCCTAATTTTTTATGGTTGATTACACCCCTAGCAGAGTTAGTCCTGACTCCCTTTGGCAAATCCCCTTTGTCACCCCCTCACCCCCACCCCTTATTTCATGCTTCCATGATGGCTGGATGCCTTTCTGTCTGTCTACATGGCTGCTGCAGACAGCAGCTTGGCTTATGCTTTATTCATCTTGGCCTTCCCAGCATCTCATCTATGTACCCAAGTATACACTACGTGTGTCTCCCCCATTTTCTGTTAGAATGGATGGGTGGCTGTCAGCATACACTAACTCCAGAGAACAGAATCCCTGGAGCAGGGATGTTTTCTCTCACCTCTGCCGCTGCCCACATTTTCTCTTTGTTAAGTGAAGGACAACACCAACATCTATAGACCTTTGGGGTCAGAATATTTGATTCCTCTAGATGTGAGGTTTGTATCTTCGCATAGGCTGGAGGAGAATAAGATGGGGTCAAGCAGTGGCAAATGAAATTGTAGGTACTAATGGGCTCAGTCAGTGACTTGGAATTGGTGAGGGGCTTCCTATTATTTCAAACTCTCACAAACCATTCATCAGCCCATTAAGAAGATTTCACCCTGGCTGTCCAGTTCTCAGTAACAACCAAGGTTCATTAAGAAGCAACCACCATGCTGGGACCAATCCTGCTCCTATTCTATTGTCTCTTTCAGTCCAGAGCTTTGGAAACAAACACATAAACAAAGCTGTGATATAGTAAGCATCATTCAGCAGGCACATAAAAACGTTTACAACAAACCAATTTACCAAATCTTCTTTCATACCTATTGGTGTAGAAAGGTTCGGTCTGAAAGATCTTTTGGGAACTGTAGTCATGTCAACAATCCTCTCACTCTGTAAAACAGGGAAGCAAAACACATCATTTGTTTGATTAATTAAACAATGTGGGAGAAAATACTAAAGGGGGAGAAAGGTAATGTTATAAACCCAGGCCACGTTGTGTTTCAGTGATTTTAGCTTGTCTATCTTCTCTAATGGTTCTTCATTTGTAACCATAATAACTTTGTGTATGGAATCAATTAAAAATTTCCCAATTATCTTCATATCTGTAGTTCTGAAGTCCAGATATAATTCCTTATTAAGCTTATAACTTCTTTCACAGAGTAAAACAGTCCTGGTATTGACAAGGCTTCTGGACAATTAAATAATAGCAGGAGAGAAGGGAAGGAAGGAAGGAATTTGAGTCTTCTCTTTGTGTTTAACTTTCCTGGACTCACAGATGAAGGCCCAGATTTTCAGCTCTACCCTATTTCTTCTATCTGCTACGTTAAAAAGTAAGAAAATGAAAGCCTGAAGTATTGAAATCAGATTTCCAACTGGGAAGAGGCAGCAGGAAGAGGACTTGCTCACGTGTTTGCATATGCTGTCTCTCTGTCTGGGAGGAGTCCCCACCTCCTGTCTCCACCTCCAGGAAACCCTCCTTATGCGTGTCTCGTCTTATCCCTGTAGACTAACCCACAATCCTTTTTCCCATGAAGGCATCCAGACCATTCTACACATGGCTGTTCTCTAATGTGTCTCACTCTGGTATGGAATCCCTTTGCACTTTCCATTCTATCTTGTTGACACGGTTGATTATTCTTCCTAGCTCTTGACAATTTTTCTTCCATTTTCAGTTTATCATTTTACCTATGCCCCTGACATGGAAGGATTCCAAAAGCAGGACAAAGTAGAGAAGGCCTAGTGCTCTCTGACTGACTTGCCCATTCAGAATCCATAGGTTTTATTGCTAAGGTTAACTTGGATCTTCTTGATTCTGCTCTCTAGACAGCAGGTCTATATCAAACCCCTCTTGAAAGACATTGCTAAACTGAGAGTTAAATAAGAAAGCCAAGATTTTCATTATTTATGAGCAGATGAAATGAGTGAATGAGCTCATAAATTAACGATTAAAGCTAAACAAGAATAAAATATGTTCCAGAAGTGACATGTTAATTCCTCAGGTTTTCTAAGAAAAAGATGTAATTTCAAATAAAATGTGATTTGTGGTGGGGATTTGGGCCACACCGAGTGATGTTCAGTGGTTACTCCTGACTCTGTGCTCAGGAATCACTCTTGGTGGTGCTCAGGGAATCATGTGGATTGCCAAAGATTAAACCTGGGTCAGCCGTGTTCAAGGCAAACACCTTAAGCTCTGTACTATATAACTCTGATCCCTGAATGTTCACATTTTATGGGAGACATTTTAAATGTTTGCTCTCTCATTTTCCCTTCCCTTTGTTTGTTGTTACATTATCTGCGAGTTGTGCATTTGGTTGTAGTGCACTACAGACAGCATCCTTGTTGTGGCACCAGAGTCCCACCCTTGATGGTGCCAGGAATCAAAGCTAAGGTCCCTAGTGTGTAAGGCAGAAATTCTACCACAGCGACATATTCTGGGCTCTGACATCCTACTGGGCTATGTCCAGTAGTATTTGGATGAGGCTACCTTCACAACTACAGGAAGCCTAAGCCCAATGTTTTAGGCCTGATGGTTTGCTACTTCACCATGAATATAGCAGAGAAGAGGGTACACTCTGCAGTGCTCATGGGGCCAACTCAGAACCTTGAACGTGTTAGGACCGTGTTCTACCACTTGAAGCATATTCCCAGTCCTGGCTTATTTTTAAATAAATATTCTCCAAATTAAAGTTTAATAAACTCAAGTGTATGCCTCCGGGGGTTTATAATAATGGATATTTTTGGTTTTTTGGTGATGAATAATTCATGACCAACAGTCCCAAAGTCATTCAAAAATAATTTAACATTATGTGGCATTTATCAGTGGATGAAGATAATTGTTTTTGTGTGTGTTTGCTCTGTAGTAAAAATACTCTTTATATTCTCAAATATATCAGTCAGCACCACAAATCATCCAACAGGAAACACAAATGAGTACTAAGGCCACTAGCAAAATGCAAAACAAATGTCAAATAATCCTAATGTATAGAGAGGCAAATCTGTTTGCTCTTTCATCTTTTCAATGGAAGGTATTAAGTCTTGCCTTTTACTTCCTATTTCTAACTACTATTAATTGAGTATGTGACAGGTGATTCTGAGCAGAGTAATCACCATAATATCCTACACCCTTTGAAAGAACCCGGCAGTAAAACCAAACAGAATGGCTACCTTATGCAGTTCATAACCAATGAAACTTGGTCCTCAATATACAGGAAAAAATTACTGAATAGCTAAGGTATCAGGAATGGAGATCAAAATTGTTTTGCAAATGTCCTTTCTCCTTCTTCTGAAAAATGTAGGCTATAAAACTAATTAAATAATAAGCAAAATTCACAAATTGTTTCACTGGCAGTCATGCCCACGAACTACCACTGGCACTATATAAGCTTAAACGGCCATGGTCTAGAAACTCACAAATAAATGTCAGAAGAGATCAACAAACTGCAGAGATGTCTCCGGATCCCCAAATCACCATCCGGTTAAAAATTTAACTACAGCTGTATCACCTTATTTAAAATTTACAGCTGTGTGACTTCTCATACTCTATCCCACTCATGTACCAGCAGTAGCACACATTGGATAGGATGCAAAGTAGAAGGCAACTAACCTCAATAAAAAATATTATCATGCAAAACTCAACCTGTAACAACATGCTAGCAATCTCTTATATAAGGGCTCAATGGCTCCAGAGTAAGACACAACAATCTTCACATACTTTATTCTAAGGATACCTTTTTTGATCATTTTTAGAGAATTACTTATAACAAGCAATATAAAATAAATCATTTAGGGTCTGCTATTGGGGCAAGATTTGGTGGTTGTTGGGAAAATTCGAAATAATGATGGTGAAGGTATAATGGTGGTGGGACTGGTGTCAGAATATTGAATGTAATAAGTAATTATGAACAACTTTAGAAAAATAAAATATACTTCAAAAACGAGTTACAGAAACCTTGAGCTAAAGTTGAATCTAGAAAATTGCTTATTTTCATACAGAGGCACAGAAGTTATGACATCTTTCTTACCTCTTCAGCAAGTTAAATAGATCAGTGTAGATCAGTGGCTATAATGCACTTGTTCATTAAGTTATTAGGCATATATATTCAATACAATCAGTTGTCTTCCACTGCAATGTAATCTTCCAAAAGCTTCCACAATGAACAATTGTAATGGCTCTATAAAACATCTAATTTTTATATTAATTTAATTCTCTTGTTTTGTGATTTCCAGTCAAAGCAAGAGAACTAAATTAATATAAAAAATAGATATTGATAGCACAGTGGATAGGGCATTTGCCTTGCACACAGCAGACCTGGGTTCGATTCCACCATGCCTCTCAAAAAGCCCGGCAAGCTACCGAGAGTATCCCACCCACATGGCAGACCCTGGCAAGCTACCTGTGGCATATTCAATATGCCAAAAACAGTGACAAAAAGACTCACAATGGAGACATTACTGGTGCCTGCTCGAGCAAATCGATGAATAAAGGAATGACAGTGCTAACAGTGCTAATTTAATTTTATTTTTATAAGGTTGTTCACAATAATACATTACATTTAATATTCAAGCACCAATCCCACCACCATTGCACCTTTCCACCACCATATTTCAAGTGTTTCCACCCCAAATCCCAAAATATGCTTCCCAAAGTGAACCAAAACCATTAATTTTTATTGCTTGTTATGAATAATCTACTAAAAATGGTTCAATAAAATTTCCTTAGAGGAAAGTGTGTGAAGATTATTATATTTCATCCTGGAGCCATTAAATCCTTATCTAAGAGATTATTAGCATGTTTGTTAAAGTCAATCAAATGTTGTGTGCTACTCTTGGTACAACAGTGGTTTAGAGTATGAGAGGTCATGGCCGCATGATCCAGGAATTCTAAAATTTAGAATATGATTATAGAGCAGATTCACTCATGGGTGAGGCCTATGTCACTCTCTTCCAGAAGCTTTATTTCTGAGTCTCTGGATCTTGGCCATTGGTTTGATTTTATGGTTCCAGCGCAGTGCAGTTTGTGGGTGTGACTGCCAAGCTAGTCGTAAACTTGATAGATGTGTGGAGGAAGCCCATTCCTGCTACCAGAGAGCTTGGATATTTCAGTCACAACTCCCACACACCTGGGTTTTTCTGCAGATTCCCCCATGGGTGAGACTCATCCGAGCTTGTGGAGAGCAACCATAAGCATGGCAGTGGTTGGGTTCTGAAGGTTTTTGGCTGTAGGGATCTACTGGGGTAAGGAGTGAAACTCAACCCTCCCCCCTCTGAGTTTCCCTGGTTAGGGCAGCCTGGCACAGGGTCAGAACCTTCCAATACTGAAAGTTTTAAAGGCCGCATCTTGCAGTGTTCAGTTCAGTATCTGGGAATCATGTGCACTATCAGGGATCAAACCGAGGTTAGCTACATCAAGACAAGTGCTCTACCTGTTATACTGTCTCCAACCCCTAGTTCTGAAATTAAAAAGAATTATTATTATGTGGGTTTTATGTTTATACTAGTTTTTATGATTATGGTTTCTGTATATACAGTTAACTCACCTTACCACTACCAAAGTGCCTCAAACATTCTACCAATGCCCTTTCTTACTGCCAGTCTACATCATTGTTCCAACCTATTTCAAAGCCCCCAGCCTGAACTTCTCTAATTCACTGCCCAGGGGTTGTTATCAATTGCATTGTCTATACTCTTAATTTGTTTCTCTGTTCAACAGATAAATGATATCATCCGGTTCTTAGTCTTTTCCCTCTGATGACGATTTCCCTCAACATGATACCCTCCAGTTTTATCCAAGTTGTCACAACTGCATGATTAAATATTTTCTTTTGGATGCATTCTATTAAAATGTGCAAACATAATACTGTATGTTTGTCATTGAATGCTTGGGTTCTTTTGATATTCTGGCTATGCACTGAGTGCTGCAATAACAGGTATCATATATATTTTCAAATTAGTGTTTGTGTATTTTAGGGATAGGTGTTGAGGACTGAAATAGCTGGGCTGTATAGGGGCTCAATTCTTACCTGTTTTTAGAATCTCCATATTGTTTTCCACTGGGAGATTAGATCAGCCAACATTCTCACCAACAGTGAATGAAAGTTCTTTTGTCACCACATCCTTATTGAGAATGACAATGGTTGTTTCCAGTATTTGATACATGCCATTCTCACTGTGTGAGATGGTAGCATATTGTCATTTTGATTCATCTTTCCCTGACACCAAGTGATAATAACACTTTTTTTTAGCATATTGGCCATCTGTATGTCTTCTTCATGGAAGTGTCTATTCATCTATTCCCACTTTCTGATAGGGTTATTTGTTTTTTATTGTTGCTAAGATTTGTGAATATTTTATGTATTTAGAGTATTAATTTTTTATCTGATGTATCTTCTCCCATTCCTTGGATGTCTTTTTAAAATTTTAGCCAGAGTTTCTTTTGCCACGTAAAATTTAATGTAATCCCACTTATTTTTTCTTATCTTGGTTGATGTAATTGTCATTGAAAACTACATTGCAGTTCAGAGAGGACAAAATTTTAAGGAAGGAAAAGAAACTGCACGACAGCCTAAGGGAGTCAGAAAGTCATGACTGGGGAACAAAATGGGATCTTCATATTTTGCTATCACTCTGACTCTTCCTTATAGGAGAGTTGGTCACCCTGAAAAGTCATCAATTTTCCTGTAAATGAGAAAAGTGGATGCTGTCACTGCATCCTACTGCCCATTGATTCTGCTGATTAACCCATACAAAAGAGTGAGATCATTGAGAATGAAAGGTCAGAGTTGCCTCAAGTTGTTTTATCCCACAGGAAGTTCAGTGTTGAGTCAGATCAGAGAGGTGGTATCCTGAATTTGCAATAGAAGACTCTCAACCTTTACTCTAACCTCTTTGTGCTTCCACAACCTGCTCTAGAACCTGCCACAACCTTCAAGTTGTAGTGATTACATAGACACATGAGGTAGAACAGAGGCACCACTTTTCTACTCACAATGAAAGGTAGGGTATTAGCATAAGTGTTAGGGGCACAAACATTAAATTTAGAACAGAAATAATGTCCGCACAACTTTTGTTTTAAGATATTGCTTTCTTCTAACCAGCCAAGGCATTTCTCATCCAATTTTACTATAGAGGTGAACACCAACAGAAAACAAATGATCTATGAGCCGGAGTGATAGCACAGCGGGTGGGGCGTTTGCCTTGCACGCGGCCGACCCGGGTTCAATCCCCGGCATCCCATATGGTCCCCCAAGCACGGCCAGGAGTAATTCCTGAGTGCAAAGCCAGGAGTAACCCCCGAGCATCGCTGGGTGTGACCCCCCAAAAAAAGCAAAAAAAAAAAAAGAAAACAAATGATCTAATTCTACTGCACACCTATAGCCTTGAAGTCTCTCTGGCTTTATTATAACTTGCTAATGTACAAGGCACACACAAACAAGTGACAATAGTCATTTATTCTTTATTTTCTTACACATCAGATAGACTTTGCATCTACATTCCCTGATAACCTGTACTGCTAACCTTCCAGCAAAAATAAGAATGATAGTTAAGAGTAACCTCTCTTTTCTAAGAGCCAATAGATGAAAGTTTTCAAACAGCTATATCATCTCTGTCTCTTTTTCAGAACACATGGTGGCATGTTATGAATTATTATTATATTTAAAGACAGGCCAGTGACCCACTCTCTTCATGGAGAGAGCTGCCAGATAAGGCCTGGGGAGAGCACAGCTGGGTGTTTTACCCAGTGATGTATTATCCTAAACTCAACGCTTGTCTCAACCTTGGATTATTGCCAAGAGTTTTCACTGTTATTTTGAAACATCAGCTGGCACTTTACTTCACATGCCATTTTCTCTTTGTCACAGAAAAACATCTTTCCTCTAGGGGTGACTTGCCATGTGTTGGGACCCTTGCCCTAACTTATCTGGCTGAGAGGCTTTGGCAGGAAAAAAGGATACGAGAGGAGAGAGAAGAATGGATCCGGAGTTCTGCCCCCTTACTTCTATCAAAAGAAACCAGGCTCACTCCCATGCCTTCTCACTTCTATTAGAAGAAGTCAGGCTCACTCTCTTGCTATTTCCAGTCCAAGGAAACACATAGTTGGTATCGGGGTAGAACGCATTGGTGCCTGACTCAGATGGAACCTTGCTTTGATGCTGTGGCTCCATAAGATCAGTCACTGGGGTCTCATTTCCTAACAGTTGGGCATTTTGTGAGTCTGTGTGGGCTTTCCTGACTTTCCCCCCCTCATCCACTTCTTCAGATTCCACACTGTGGACCCTTACTCCTTAAGCCTCTGAACCTAGTCTACATTGTTTTCTCTGCTTTGAGAGTATATCCTTCTGACTCTTCATTTGTTAATATTTAACCTTCTGCCCTATTCTGATCTATAAGAAATACGTATTTGGATGACCAGACCAAGAGATATTTCTCACATATATTTGGTCTTCATCCATAGTGTCTGACTCACAATTCCCTAATTTTGGAATTATCCTAAGTATTGAGAGTGATAAATATATTTCTTTTGAGGTCAATGTAAACGTAACCTCTGGAGAAGTCACAAGGATGGAGGTTAGTTACCAGGGAAACCTCCGGGAGGGGTAGGAATAAATAATTTTATTTATTATTTAATTAATTAAATTTTATTTAAAAATAAATCTTATTTATCTATTTAATTTTAATTTATTTAATTAAAATTTTTATTGAAAAATAAATTTTATTTATTTAATTAATCAATTTTTAAAAATTTATTGAATCACTGTGAGATAGTTACAAGCTTTTGTTTGGGTTACAATCTCACAATGATCAAAAACCCATCCCTCCACCAGTGCACATTCCCCACCACCAATATTCTGGGTACACCCTCCCTTTCCCACCCTCCCCTTGCCTCCATGGCAGACAATATTCCCCATAGTCTCTCTCTACTTTGGGGCATTAATGCTTGCAACACAGACACTGAGAGGTCATCATGTTTGCTTCATTATCTACTTTCGGCATGCATCTCCCATCCCAACTGGTTCCTCCAGCCATCATTTTCTTAGTGATCCCTTCTCTGTTCCATCTGCCTTCTCCCCTCATGAATCAGTCTTCCAGCTATGGGTCAATCCCCCTGGCCCTAGTATCTACTGTCCTTGGGTGTCAGCCTCATGTGATGTTATTTCATACTCCACAAATGAGTGCAGTCCTTCTATGTCTGCCCCTCTCTTACTGACTCATTTCACTTAGCATGATACTCTATCTATCCATTTATAAGCAAATTTCATGACTTCATCTCTCCTAACAGCTGCATAGTATTCCATTGTGTAGATGTACCATAGTTTCTTTAACCAGTCATCTGTTTTAGGGCACTCGGGTTGTTTCCATATTTTGGCTATTGTGAACAGTGCTGCAATGAATATATAGGTACAGATGTCATTTCTACTGTGATCTTTTGCATCCTTGGGATATATTCACAGAAATGGTATTGTGGGTCATATGGAAGCTCAATTTCTAGTTTTTGAAGAACTGCCCATATTGTTTTCCAGAAAGGCTGGACCAGTCTGCATTCCCACCAACAGTGAAGGAGCGTCTCTTTTTCCCCACATCCACGCCAGCACTGGTTGCTTTTTAGCAAATTAATTAAATGTGAGGAGAGGGCCCTTGGCCTCTGGTATCTGGCTAATTCGTCTGAAGCACAGACAACCAACTCAGCTTGTGACTGCCATCTGGAGCAGAGGGCAGAGATGGAAACTTTCACCTGTGGGAGTTGATGATACATTCCAGTAGAGAGTGCTAGAATCGAGCAGATTTGTTTTTTTTATTATTATTATTTCTAAAATTATTTATTTTTAATTAGTGAATCAACGTGAGGGTACAGTTACAGTTTTATACATTTTTGTGCTCGTGTTTTCCCCATACAAAGTTCAAGAACCCATCCCTTCACCAGTGCCCATTCCCTACCACCAGTAAACCCAGCATCTCTCCTGCCCTCCCTAGTCCCGTCTCCCCCCACCCCACACTGCCACTATGGCAGGGTATTCCCTTTTGATCTCTCTCTCTGATTAGGTGTTGTGGTTTGCAATAAAGGTGTTCAGTGGCCATTGTGTTCAGTCTCTAGTCTATATTCGGTCTCTCATTCTGGGCAACTCAGAGAAGGGAACACCAAGTAAAATGTGGTCAGAGGTCATGCGGGGGAAGGGTGATACGTGCCGAATCGAGCAGATTTGAATTGAATTCTTAGACATCCTGCTGGCATCCAAGTATTTCTTGTTGACACTGAGAAACCTCTGCATACATAGTTACATGAGAATTGTGTCTGGGAATCCCGAGAAATGTTTGTAAAATTTAAGTGCCAACATTACCTTTTTTATGAACTTTCCCTCCAAGAGTAACAGACTCTTGTTCCTCTTCTGGGTTTCCAGATGATTTTTTGAATATCAAATTTCTTATCACAGGGAAGTCTATGTGAACTCATGGGTTTTCCTGCTGAAAACGCCTCTCAGACTGGCACTGTGCCATATCTTAATTTTGTCATCAACACCAGGCACCTTGCTTGGGACATGATGGTATGAATGACATGAGCTCATTAAGTATTAGTCCTTTGGAGCTACAACAATCATTCAAAGGGTTGGAGCACATGCTTTGCATTCAAGAGCACTGGGTTTGATCCCTAGCATGACATTACCCCAGAGCACTGTTGGGAGTAGCTCAGAATGGTTTGTTTTCTTGATTAGTTTATTATGATCAGAACTAATTTTGTATATTCATATAAATGGAAAAGACGTTGGGATATACTAATCAAACATGTTGACCACTTTGTCACATTTTTCCAAGGTTAAGAACTCTAAAAGGGGCTGGACAGAGAGAGTGCAAAAGGTATGCCTTATAATGGCCAATGCAAGTTCAACCCTGGCACACCATATGGTCTCCCAATCCTCTCCAGGAGTGATCCCTGAGTATTCAGCCAGGGCTAAGCCCTAAGTACCATTGGGTGTGGCTCCCAAAAGAAAAGAAATGAAATCGCTTTGAGTAGGAAACAACTCCAATACTTATTATAAGGTCAAATAAAAGTTAAGGTTGAATAAAAATTATTTCATCCATTTACAAAGGCAATTAAACCATTCTCCACTCCCCACACCTGAAAATACTTTTCTGGACACATAGTGAATCTGAATCTTGCTCTTTTTATAGTAGAGGTAGATCATTTTAGAGGCTAAGCCTGTCTCCAGTGATTACAAGATTATTCTTTGGCCTGGAAAGTTGATGGACCTTGGGAATTAGTTTAAGCCTGACTTATAGGATATATGCAAGAGACAATGGCAAGGAATGCTCTCAATTGATTAAAGATAAGAGTAGATTTTTCCCCTTCATATGTTGTCTGTTTTGTCTTTCTTATATGTATGTAAGCTTATTAATGCTTGCTAAATAATGGACGGTATTTGCTATTATTCAGTTGGTATGGAAGAGTTTTTTCTTGGCCCAATTATTTTTGTTTCCTCAATACCACACACCATGGATAAGCAAATTTTTCTCTATTTATATCATGGAATACTGCTTAAGAGAACAGAAGGGATTATTGATTCATGCATGCAACAACACGAAGGGTTTCAAAATAAGGATTCTGTGTCCCATGTGAGCCGAATGTCTCTGTCCCCTTCTTTTGGGCTCTCATGTTGGCTTCAGTTGATTCAGTATTTAACAGCACAGAGCTCTTGGATCAGAAACAGTCACATAGTTCCCACTGCTCTTTATCTTATCTTAAGACTATTTTCACAGCCAAAGTGTAACTTGTAACAGAGGGAGGAGAGAGCATTAGTACTCAACTTCATTATTTTAACAACATCTATATAAACATGCAGGGCTTTAATCTTGGCCAAGTGCCAGCAACCTATAGAGCTGGTTCCCATGTCTGGATGTCGAAGACAGTGGTGCTGGATACATAGATACCTCATCGTCACTTGAGGTGCTTCTTTCATAGTGGTTCCCTGACCACCTCTGGAAATTGTTGCTTGATAGATCTGAGATAGCACTTTGAAATTATATTTAACAAAATTTCTCAGGTTATATTAATTTGTACCAAAGCACAGTGCACTATCATGTCGCATGAACCATGGCTCTGAGAAGTGCTTGGAAATGTTCCATTATTTTCTCCCTTTTCCTTTCTGCCTTCACTATCTGGTTAAAGGTGAAATGGTTCTCCAGTTACTCAAGAAGCATAAGCCTCAGGACCATCAATAAGTATCTTCCATTATTCTGTTTTTCATTTTTATTTCTTTGACTTAAATCTTCTAAGTTCATAAAAATATAAAAGCAGTTTAGGGTTGATGTAGTGAATTAGAAGATGCTCAAATTCTTTGCCTTCCTCCCACTGAGAGGTGAGGTCTACATCCCCTCTACATTCGGGGCAAATAGAACATGGAAAAAATGATGTGCTGTAGGTACTGGGATCAAGTCTTAAGCAAATGGCTGCTTACTTCCAATGTGTGTCTCGCCATATACTTGCTTTTGGAGCTCAGATTTCATTTCTGTAAGGAAGCCCAAGGAGCCTCAAGGCCCACATAGACTGCAGCTGAGGCTGGGCTATCAAATAACTGCATGTACTTTACAAGCAGATTTTCCAGCTCCAGAGGCCACCACAGCTGATGTCTGAAAGTTCATCATTCACTGTCCCTGAGAGGCCCAGCCTAATTGCAGATGAGAGATAAATATCAATGTGTCTTATTGTTTTGAGGAAGTTTGTTACCTAGAAATACAAACTGGAAGAGAAAACACAATTTCTGATTGTTCAGTGTAACTCTTTTTCCCTTTCTGCCACAGTGCAGTGGTCTGACTAGATGCTGGTGGCTAATCTTTATAAGCTGCAGCTTCCCAGCATATATATTTGAGTAAAACTGCACTAAGCAATAATTATGTTTAGGATTCAATTGAAGTACTGAAATTTTGAAATTTGTTTGAAATTCAATTTTCTAAGCAATGTTTAATTTTCATCTGAATGAAATTGTGATGAGAAGGTTTGGCTAGGAGGTTGAGAGAGAAACAAGGTTTTCATTCATTGGGGAAAATATTTCTTGACACACATCCTATCACTTTTGAGATGAGTGTGGACCTTGACTTTTACCCACATACACCTTCTGCAGAAAGTTTATTACATTCTTTAAAATTGTTAATCTTCCTCTAGAACAAAGATTGTGATTTACTTAACTTTAAATATCTAATGCTTATTACCCAATTTAGCAGGTAATAAATTCTTGTGAATATTTAATGAATGAGTGAATAAAATGAATAGATATAAAGATCAGGTTGATGATGTAAAAAATATGTTAACAAGGCTAGAAACTCTGTCTCAATGATGCTCAACAAAGGGTCTTCCATATCTAATGGCTTGAGCTACTTTACTTCAGCTTGAGACTAGCACAATAATTAGCTACCCCTCCGTCTCATTTGAAGATAACAAAGTTATAAATCTGGGGATAAAACTTTTAGAACACCCACACCAAAAGGTCCTTTAGTAGTACCAGGAATTGCAGCCTAACAGCTAACTGTGAGTAGGTCCTGGGTGCCAGTGGTTGAGTCCCATCTCTCCCCAATGCCTGTTTCTTCTGTCATTCCTCCAAAAAGAATTTTAGAACATCAGGAAAAGATTCTAAGCAGTCAACTTCATTCTATAGGATGTCATAAACTCTCACAGAGAGATGCTTTGGGGCTTAGCCTGAAAAAGGCTAAATTATTTTTATTTAAATGCTGTCAGAGGGGTTGTCCACTTGGATTCTAACTATAGGGAACAACATAATAAAGCTTTTGGATGGAGGAGCTACTGTTGCCCCAGAAAAGAAGTGAGCTCTGACCACCATTGACAGGGCAGCCAGAAAGGCTCTCATTTGGTCTCTTGAGGTTGAATGGAGCTAATAGCCAGGGAATTTTCTGTCTTGGGAGTAAAAGGTATAGCCATGCCAAGCATAATTAAACACTTACCCTTAGATGCTTTCAGAATTTATCCACAACACCGACATGTGGTTGGTGGTCTGCTGGGAGTTTAAGGTTATTGCATTGAGAAGGAGAGGGATACTTATTTTTTAACTGCCTGAAATTTCTCACTTGCCTCTAAGCTGCAGTTTTCAACAGGAAGAACTAACTTTCAAAATAACTCCTGAGAGACCACTCTGGTCTTCTCTGTTTTCTTTCCTAAACACTGTGAAATTCAAGGTTTCAAGACTATAGGGAATTGTTAGTTTCTTTGCAGATTGTCTAAAGTCTTTCAATTTCTCTCTTACATGGACTTATATTTCAGGTTTACTAAGCCTTTATAAACACTTTTCTTCTAATTCTTGATGTGATCCAGTAAATACACATTTGTTCCCTCTCTTTTATTTTCCTTGGGTTTTGAATTATGCTCACTCCTCTTTGAATTATGCTTAGCCTTCTTTATGTCAGTCTTTTTGTAGCTATAAGAGATAATTTTAAAATTTTAGATAGAAATCTTAGAAGAGATCAGCAAGCGACACAGATGCCTCCAAACCCCGTGCCAGGTTGAACCCCATATTTAAAGCACCCCGGAATGAGGTAGACGAGTCCCCACACCCACCCAAACAGAGCCCTGGCAGTCAAAAATCTCCAGAATCCTATAGCTACCATGTTCATGACTAGACTCTATGGGCTTGGACGAGCTTCATCCAGGAATGAATCTGTTGAAAAACTCAGATATGCAGGTTTTATGACTGAAATCTCCAGGCTCTCATGAAGTCAGGGATGGACAACTTCCCCCCATCACTCTGTTCTTCCAGGAGCCTGACAATCATGCCCATGAACTGCCTCTGACTCCATACAAGCTAATTAACCTGCCATAATCCAGAGACACATAAATAAGTCTCAAAATAGATCATCAATTTGCAGAGATGTTTCTGGATCCCAAAGTCACCCTTTAGTTAAAAATCTAACTTCAGCTGTATCACCTCATCAATATTTTAGAATTACTGGACTATGAGACATTTCATACTCTACACCTTTGATATACCAGAAGTATCACATCACATTGGATAGGATGAAAAGTAGAAGACAACCAATCTTGATTAAGAAAATATTAGCACACAAGGCTTAACCTGTAGCAACATGTTAGTAATCTCTTATACACGAGTTTAACGGCTTCAGGGTGAGATACAACAATCTTCATACACTTTCTTTTAAGGAAATAAATATTTTTGACCATATTTAGTGAATGAATCATAACAAACAACACAAAGCATTTAAGGGCTACTATTGGGACAGGCTTGGGTGGTGGTTAGGAAAATTGGAAATAATGGTGGTGGGAAGGTGTAATGGTAATGGGACTGGTGGTGGAATATTGAATGTAATAAATCACTGTGAACAACTTTATAAAAATAAAAGTAAATTCAAAATGTTAGATAACATTTTATATCATAGAATAAAAGTTTGGAACTCAGAGGCAGAATAAGAAATGGGTAGCAGATAAATATATGTGAGTGACATCCAAAAGAACAAAAGCAACCGCTGTTGGAGAGGATGTGGAGAGAAAGGGACCCTTCTACACTGCTGGTGGGAATGCCGGCTAGTTCAGCCCTTTTGGAAAACAATATGGACGATTCTCAAAAAACTAGAGGTTGAGCTCCCATTTGACCCAGCAATACCACTGCTGGGAATATATCCCAGAAAAGCCAAAAAGTATAGTCGAAATGACATTTGCACTTATATGTTCATCGCAGCACTGTTTACAATAGCCAGAATCTGGAAAAAACCCGAGTGCCCTAGAACAGATGACTGGTTGAAGAAACTCTGGTACATCTATACAATGGAATGCTATGCAGCTGTTAGAAAAAATGAGGTCATGACGTTTGCATATAAGTGGATCAGCCTTGAAAGTATCATGCTAAGTGAAATGAGTCAGAAAGAGAGAGACAGACATAGAAAGATTGCACTCATCTGTGGAATATTGAATAATAGACTAGGAGACTAACACCCAAGAATAGTAGAAATAAGTACCAGGAGGTTGTCTCCATGGCTTGGAGGCTGGTCTCTCATTCTGGGCAACTCAGAGAAGGGAACACCAAGTAAAATGTGGTCGGAGGTCATGTGAGGGAAGGATGATGCGGGCCGAATATAGACTAGAGACTGAACACAATGGCCACTCAACACCTTTATTGCAAACCACAACACCTAATCAGAGAGAGAGAACAAAAGGGAATACCCTGCCATAGTGGCAGTGTGGGGTGGGGGAAGACGGGACTGGGGAGGGTGGGAGGGATGTTGGGTTTACGGGTGGTGGAGAATGGGCACTGGTGAAGGGATGTGTTATCAAACTTTGTATGGGGGAAACATGAGCACAAAAATGTATAAATCTGTAACTGTACCCTCACGTTGACTCACTAATTAAAAATAAACTATTAATAAAAAAATATATGTGAGTGAAAAAAAGGTGACAACAGAATTGAATCATGGAAATGTAGGAACAAATGAAAGAAGTTAAAGAATTCTGTTAAGCAGCACAGTCTAAGTTATTCTGTGATAACAAATACTCCTCTGGTTTCAGGACCTTCAAACCATAAAGATTTATTTATCAAGCCAGAATTCTCCTGTGATCTGAATGACCCTTTATCACTCATATCCTAGCTCACACTTTATCAGACAGAGTAAGGCAGTCCTCATTTCAGCTAAGTGGGAAGGAACCATCCTTCTTTGAGCTGGAAATAAAGGGAACCAGCTATCAGTGAAAAAAGATAAAAAATAGAAAGAGAAGGGAATTTGGGAGTTGACTGTAGCCTGCCATCCCAAGTGGTGGTCCTTTTGGAAATCCTTTGAGGTGAGGAGTCGAGACATAGGGATCAGAACTAGCCGGGGAGTAGGGGTCCTTGTGGAGACTTCATAAAAGTTACCCTGTTCTTACGCAATTTTGAGCTATTAGTGTCTACTGATGGAGAACGAAAGATGACTTTTGTCTATGACACATGACCTCTGAGAACTACCTTCAGGTGTCCTTGTACTAGCCCTGAGAGGACAGCGATTCATTCTCTGATTGAGCTATGCGGAGAGGAAGAGGTCACTGCATGGGCTTATCCTGTCAGACCATCCATTTTTCACGGAAAGGAAGGAGCCAGTATGAAATCTCAGAAGACAGGAGTGTGAGGAGAATAGTGATCACTCCAGAGGAAAGAAACTAATGGGAGGAAATGGGAAGCATCCCTTCTAGTTGAGATCTAGGGTGAGGTAGCCAGTTCTTATCAAGGATATTCCATATAAATGGAGGGAGGCAGTCATCAACTTGCTTTCCCAAAGAGGGGTATTGCTTAAGGAAAGAAAGCAATAGAGACAAAATCAGATAAATACAAGGATCAGAGAAACAATGGCAGAGGAAGATATAATTTGAAAATGATAATAGCCAGAGAAATCACTGAGATGGGTGCATGAGAAAAATTCAATGAGATGTACTGAGAGAGACAGACAGAGCTGGAAATAGAAATAAAGATAGAGATTGAAGTTGAGGTAGACATGGGCCTGAGAAATTGTAGAGTGGTGGGATTCTTGCCTTGTGTGTGTGATCAACCAGGATTTGATCTCACTGAATATAGTACTTTGAGCACCACCAGAAGTGATCCCTGAGCACAGAGCCAGAAGTAAGGCCTGAGTATAGCTGTGTGTGACCCAAACCCTCCAACACACACACACACACCACAGAGGTAGAAGATAGACATCAGACTTTCTAGAGGAACCAGAAATAATTGCATATGAGCATGTCCTTACGAAGGTGAAAGGACTCAGTGTGGTTGAAAAGCAGCTGGATGTAGATCATCTGCTTACTGGATTTGTCCTTCAAGATTCTTCATTATCTAGCACTGTAATCCTGGTCTCTACCAAACTGTAAGTATAAATCAGTGGGTGATTCTTGGCTGAGAAGATAAACCATTTAGGTAAGTGATCCTGTCTTGCTTCTTGCAGACCTTGTGTGGGAGCTGAGATGGCCAGATAGGGGAATTGGGAGCTTTTCTGGGACTTTGCTTTCATTTTACCATTTGGCAACTTGACGTGAAGAGCACCTCTTTGTTTTTTTCTATTGTTCAGTTTGACCACAATCATTTGGAAGATTGCTAAAAAATCATCCTGATTAAAGCAGACACAATCTTTGGCAGTTTGGTTTGCTTTCCAGTAAAAATTACATAGCAAATCTTTACACAAATTCTCTCATTTGATGTTTTTCAACTCAGAATGTAAAAATAAAAAATAAAAGGAGAGAGAGGGTGGGGTAGAGTGGAATGGGATTGGTTTTCTCACAAAGGACGGAGTTGAATTTCATTTCCCACTATTCATGTGCAGCCCATCATTGTCTCATCTGTATATATTCTTTTTGACTGCAGAAATCACTTCCCAGGCTCGAGATGATGCTCAGATGTACATCATTTTGGTGAGGTTCCCAAGCAGGGAGGTTTATATGATCATCTCCACACACCCAAAGAGTATTGGCCTCACAATGCTCACTCACATTTGGCACTTGGAGAATATCTGAAGTCGTTTACATCCTTTTTTGGCCTTGACAAAATCCATAATGCATTTTCCCAAGCACTTTGCCTCTTCATTTTTAAAGTGACCTATTTTCTCAGGGAAATGCAATCCGTATGTTTCTGACTCATTTACACTTAAGTCATCAGACTGCTGGGTGGTAAAGGCCAGTGGAGCATAGGGTGCCCAGAGAAGCTGTCATGAGCTTTCTAGGTAAAGGACACACAGTGTCATCCAAAGCTGAACCAAGACGACTCTCTTTAGCATTGACAATCAGAACTTAATTGTCTTGGGTAAAATTAAATGCATCTCTCCTTTCCTAGAATTTGTGACTGACCCCTTCAAAAATCCATGTTAATAAGTTAAACATGGGCTAATTTCCCACTTTGCCTGTCTCCATGGAACTTTTCCTTAGAAAGTGGTCAATATTACAAATAAACTTGAGGAAACACATGACTTTAGGGAATTATGACTCGAGTCTGATTACAAAAGCCTAATTTGCTTATGAGTTCTGCAACAACCAAGTTTCTGCCATTGATGCCACTTTCTGAGGACTTAGGGAAGACTAATGTGCATCACCAATGGAGAATAAACAAGAGTTGGAATAAGTAGAAGCCAACCTCCTGCTAGGAACACAGCCAACCTCAACATAAGTCTCAATCTACTTTGATAAGGAAAAGGCGAGCCTTAGAAAGTGCTCTGATATTAGATTTATCAAAAACAAACAAATGACTAACTTGTCTGCGTTAATGCCCATCCTTGGATCTGCACAAGTTTCCACATCTGCTTCTAAATATTAAACAATAATAAAGTCTCATTCTCCAAATGATTGCCCAGCACACAGCCATATCCTTTTTCATCACAGAAAAATCCAGTGCTTTTTTCTATGTAGGGAAATAAGTGCACGGTTCATTTTAGAAACATTTCCACATGAAGGAGGGAAAGCAACTAGAATTTTCTAGTTTAAACAAATTTAATCCTCCAAATTCAAGTAAACATAATAGATCATTGCCTCCGATGTGATTTTTAAACACCCGATGATAAAAGTTACCCTTTGTTGATTGCTTACTATAGGCTAGTAAGTATCCTTAAGCCCCATGGTTCAATCCCCTTCATTATTCAGGTGACAGAATACTCATATGACAGAGTTAACAGTGGGGATATGGAAAACAAGCTCTTTTCTCATAAGACATTTTGGTAGAAGCTTAATTTTTTTTTAAAAAAATTCAAATTCTACTTCTGTGGAAAAGGAATTCTATGTTTTCTTCGGTGGTAGTCATATTTAAAATTTCCTCCCAGGTTGACCCAAGATTAAATTATGGACCAGCAGAGACTGAACTCTCTTTAGTAGAGGCAAGGATAAATCATGGAGAAATAGTGGTTCACATTTGGACGAGTTTAGCATTTACCTTCTTCTTCCTTGAAAAGAATATTTTTAGTGTGGGTGGAGGGCATGCCAAGCAGTACTCAGGACTTACTCCTGGCTCTGCACTCAGGGATCACTCCTAGTGGGCTCAGGGAACCATATGAGGTGCTAGGGATTGAACAGGGGTTGGCCATGTGCAAGATAAGCACTCTACCCATTGCACTATAGCTCTGGTTCTGAAAATAATTTTAGAAGAGCATAAAGTGGAGTGAGAAAGCAGAGTCCCTGATTCCGAGAGCTAGGCTTAAAGAGAGCGGCTTAAAACCTGCCCTCTAGAGGAGGCATTTGGTTTAGGAGGAGCTTCCAGCCCAGTGTACTTTCATGGGTCTCTAGGTAGGAAATAACCACATCCACATCCTTGAGATTGCTAAGGGGCAAATGTGATAATGTGCGAATGGTTTCTTTTAGGGTTTTTATGTAGACAGAGTCTTTATTAGGTGAATCTGAAGTGGTAAACTTGGTTTGAATTTTATCAAGGAAATGTTTTTCTTGTCATGAAATGGCAAGGTGTTTTTTTGAGTATGGCAGCCAAGTCTCCAATCAAGACTAGTGTTTGGTGCATGAACAAATTTCTGGGCATGTTCATTTTTATATATTTTTGGTTTTGTTGTTGTTGTCTTGCTTGTTTGACACCAGAGGTAGAATTATCCTGGATTTAAGCATCTCACACGGCATGAGATCTGAAACTTGTCTGTAAAATCAAGCTGAACATACATCTCAGTTCTCAGTTTCCCTGCTGACGGTCAGTCCAAAAACCCTGGAGAGAAATCCTATGTGTCCTAGGCTATATTAGAGAAACAGATGTTCTTATATGCACATCCCTAAATGCAAACCAAAGGAGTCTTCTGGAACATTTTTAAGATCCCTCAAATGTGTGTGGGTTTTGAAAGAAGGTAATGAACTGGTTTTAATCTTGGCTCAACAAAAAGAAACTGTCATGGTTACTTATCAGTCCAATTATTCACCAGTAGTAAAAGTTCTCAAAGAAAAGAATCACAGCCAATGTAAGGTGTCTAGAGATTACTAGGTAAATTCTGACTTTATATTATCATTTTGCAGCTTCTTTTTCCAAACAAATTTTGTTGTAAAATTTCTGCAAGCTCTGTTTCCCATGAATGGATGTAGAAGCCAAATTCTGTTGTCTACTTCCAGCGGAAGAAGGCAACAAGAGAGAATGTTAAAACATCATTGGGTTTTTGACAATTGGAATATGCTGAGCCAGCTGGAGTGAGTAAATGAGTGAGTGAGTAACTGAGTGCTTGAGTAAATGGGTGAATGAATGAGTGAGTGCCTGAGTGAGTGTTTGCGTAGTGAGTGAATGAATGAGTGAGTGGGTGCATGAGTGTGTATGAGTGAGTTAGTGTGTGAATGTGTGTGAATGAGTACATGAGTGTGTGTAAGTACCTGAGTAAGTGAGTGAGTGAATGAATTAGTGCTTGAGTGAGTGAATGAATAAGTGAATTAATGAGTGTGAGAGAAAGAGAGAGGGGAGGGATGGAAAGGAAGAGGAAGAGAGAGGAGACATTCTCTCATCCTCAGAGAGCCTTTCATATATGTATTCCAGCATATGTGACCATGTCAGAGCTAAGGTATGGCTTCCATTGCCTAAGAGTTGTTCAGATGAGACCCAGATGACAAAAGCAAGCATGACAGAACCCTCATGAGCAATGTGACAGACTCATAGAATGAAGAAATGCAGTGGGAATGAAAACTCTCAGCATCTCTGACCTTGCTTGATCAACGGTAAAGTTCCTTTACTCAACTCTGACTTTAAAATACAAATTGGCCAGCACTCTTTTAAACGGGTTCTATGCAGTCCTTTGATCTTCCTACATAAGAAGAGTCACTCCAAATTACAAAAGATTACTTCTGATGACAGGAATAAAATTGATCTACTTCCACTGTGATTGGCTATGCATCCTCCCCCTCACATTCCTGAGCTCTGAGCTTCCCAACTGGGTCTTCCAGTCCTGACAGCTTGAGGGAGAGACCCAGTGGAAAACAAGGCCTGGAAAACAGAAGGCAGACAGCAGAACCCAGGAGTTATTTTTATTTTCTTTGAATCAACCTAAGGGAAATGCATGGCCCATTCTTGTTCTCTCCTGCCAACTGTACGGATGCACAGCACACACCATGAAGGGCTGCCGTGTGTGTTTGGCTGTCAGTGCACAGCTAAGAAGGAAGATGGGGAGGAGGAGCTGGGAGATGGAAACTCAACTTCAAGGCTTCTTTTAAATTGTACCATCTTGAGCGAAGAAAAGCCTGAATTATGTAAAAGCTGGCCAGGTGCCCACATCTGGCAATGGTCAAATTGTTTTGTAAGCAGGCGGTTTCCACACAGCACGGAATGCTGGCCCCGCTCTGCAAAAAAGTGAGGAGTGTATACTGAAACTTCTGGGCCTGGGCTGCACTGATACCTCAGCTGCAGGGAGAATTGCTGATCAGTTGTTCTGTGACCAGGTGAGAAATGGTCCATCTTCCCTGCTGGGGCCACAGCAGGATCAAACCACAGCATCATCAAATCAGCCTTGGAAAGCAAAAATTTTTCCCAATCGTTCCCAGGTTCTCAAGAGGAAATAAGAGCTTTCTGTGTCTGTGACTAACGTCTCTCTAAGCAGACTTCTCTGCTGAGTTCCCTGAGCATCCATGGCCCCAGATGACAATCAGTCCTTCCCCGAAAACCACAGCACTGCCTTGCAGGGCCCATGCATGCTGCTACTGTTTACTGCACTCAGGCTCCCGCGTGCAAGGCACGTGGAGGCCCTGAAGCAGGGGTCTGAGTGGCCATCCAAGCTGTACTCCATGGAGGTTGGTACATTGGGTAAAACACGGACCTTACAAACTACAAACACTACCTTCATCCCATTTCTGAAGTTTGGATGTACCAATCCAACTGATGGAAATTCAGAAACAAAGAAATTTTTTTCTCAGAAGTAAGTGTATCATGTGGGCATTGGTTGGGGCGGGGTGTTTAGTGCAAACCCTTGGTGTGTTCTGGGAGAAAGGAGTGGCAACCCCAGAAGACTGACTTGTGTAGTAGACATATACAGCTCTAGAGGAATAAGATGTCTTGGGCCTCTTTTTGAAGCCTGAAATATTTGATATGTTTTAGAGTTGATCATAAAAGTAGCACAGTTGGTTCTGTTGAGCAGAGAACTGTTTCTCAGCTATTTCACCTTTGCAGGAGCCTGCAGAACCTTGCTGCATGCATGGAGCAAGTATCAGTATGGTTTGACTTGTCGCGGGGGATTGTGTGTGTGTGTGTGTGTGTGTGTGTGTGTGAGAGAGAGAGAGAGAGAGAGAGAGAGAAAGATAAAGTTGAGTCCACCTGTCCAGCTCTGATTATTACTGTTCATTCTGCACTGACCTTCTGAGTGATTCAATTATAATGGTCAAAGATAGCCTTTCTGTATTTTCTCATCTTACAATTTGTATTTCCTATAAAAGAAACAAAATGTGGGGATTGGGGTTAATTTTAAACTCTTATCATAGACTCACCACTACAGGGACCATGGTCAAGAATCAAAGCTCTTCCCCATTTCTGACTTAGCCATTGTAACCCCAAGGAGCCCATCGCAGCCATGCCTTCTTAGAGGACTTCAGCCTGATAGATGCCACTAGACCAGCAAACAGGATACAGGATATGAGGCATCTTTTTAATTTCCTCTTTATTTCTTTTTTAAAATTTTATTTATTTATTTATTTACAAAGTATGGGTTTCAGTCATACAATATCCCTACACCAATCCCTCTGCCAGTGTGGTTTGTGGTTTCCCAGCACCAGTGTCCCCTCAGGTACCAGTGTCCCTCCCACCCCTCCAGACGCCCCCATCCCACCTGTCTATATGGCAGGAATCTCTTTTCTCTCCTCTTTCTCTCTCTCTCTTTCTCTCTCATTTTGGGTATTATGGTTTGCAATGTGGATGCTGAAAGGTTATCATGAATATCCCTTGACCTACTTTCAACATTCAATTCCTGTCCAGAGTGTTCATTTCCAACTAATGTTGTCATAATGGACCCTCCTCTCTCTTAACTACCCTCCACCCGCCACACCCTTGTGGTGATTTCCAGCCATTGACCAGTCCTCCTGGCCTGTTTTCCCTGGCCTTGGATATTAGATTCACACTTTAAAAAAATCCCACAAATAAACGCAGTCATTCTATATTTGACCCTATCCTCCTGACTACACTCAGCATGATACTTTCCAGATCCATCCATTTATAGGCAAATTTCATGACCAGATATGAGGCATCTTTATATGAAACCATCTATACCTCTCCTTTTTGATGACTCTGGATATGGTACTCTCTAAATCACCTGTTCCAATTCTACTTCATACCTAGAAATCTCAGATCTTGGCTATCCTAAGGCAGTGAGAGGTCATCTGAAAAATTATGACTTTTCTAAGCATGCTATTTGAAGTTGCTTTCTGTGGATCAGTTTCCCTTGCAAATGACATTGGTTGGGGTTTGGGGAAGGGAAGAAGGTGAAATAATAATAATCCTTTTTTGGTGTCAAGACTTGAACTGAAGGCCTTATACATGCAAGACAAGTCCTACAAATAATTGTATGAATAATGTAGCACTGTAGCACTGTCGTCCTGTTGTTCATCGATTTGCTCAAGTGGGCGCCAGTAATTTCTCTATTGTGAGACTTGTTGTTACTGTTTTTGGCATATTGAATGTGCAACGGGGAGCTTGCCATGCTTTGCTGTGCAGGCGGGATACTCTCAGTAGCTTGCCGGGCTCTCTGAGGGACGGATGAATCGAACCCGGGTCAGCCCTGTGCAAGGAAAACGCCCTACCCACTGTGCTATCGCTCCATGCTCCATGAAAATCTCTCTGTTAGATGCTTACTTAAATTATATACCAGTGTCGGCAAAACACATTTACCTCCAAATCTCCAGAGATAACTTCTGAAAATCAGGCTCAATTAGGCTGGGGTGAAATGATATCTTTCTGGTACTCCATATTTGCAGAGAACCCACACAGAGCTTGAAACAACTGTAGAAGGAGTACAGCGAATCTATTTGAAAAAGGGCTTCTGAGCTAAAACTCTACTTTCATCCTGGCCCTGCCATTTATTAGCTACAAAGTCCCGGGAAAACACTTTTGCCAATCTATAAGATAAACCTAGTAGTACTTACATCATAAAGTAGCTGTGATCATCAAATGATACAAAGTCTCCCAAAATATTTAGCATAATTCTGATCTAACAGAATACCTTAGCAGTGGTTTTTCACCTAGAAAGCATTATTAGCTGGCTTGAGCTATGAAGGAATAAGTTTTCCCACGTGGTAGAGCACATGCCTAGCTTGTGTGGGACTGTGAGTATGATCCCCAGGTTCGCATGGACCCCAGAATACTATTGAACAGGGTCTGATTCTCCCCACCCTCACCAGTATCTCTGGGCAAAGCATAGGATCCTCAAGCCCTCTCTTCTTAGTATCACTTGGAGTGGCCCCAGCTGCTAAACACGTCCCCTACAAAAAAACGAATCAGTCAGTTACCAAATATACTGCTTTCTCTCAGCCTCAATCAGTTCAGCATCTATGCTAGGTTCTTGAGCTGCTCAAAGAGAGCTCACTAGTAGCACATATGGATTGGAAAATCATAATTTAGGATTTAAATAGCAACTTCCATACAATACCCCAAAGACACTGTGAGAGCCTTGTAAAACAAATGTTACCAGTAACTCAGAAACTAAACTGAGGAGATGAAGTCAAGCCTCAGAAAATTCATACTTGGGTCTTTGACAGGGATCCTTCGCAAAGTATGGGAAGAATTTCTTTCAAGTCAATCTGCAGCAGAGTTGTGGGAATCAAAAGGGAAATTCAAGGCCAGAAACGGAGCTGGATGGTTGCTTAGCATTTTAATTCAGTTAGAAGGAATCCATTTAGTGAAATCTCTTCAAAAGTTTACAGCATGGCCTAGTATTGTTCACAGAGTTTTGGAACTTTTGGTGGAAAATCTACACAGTCAAAAATTAGGTTGAGGTGGTCCAACTTCCGGAGAGACAAGAGACAGTAGAACTGAATTTATATATGTGGTGGACAGTCAAGGGAGTGAGCAGCCTTGACTTAGAGGTCCCCAAAGGCAACCATTGTCAAAACAGAATTGTCCCCAAAGCAGAGTTTTCTAACACATAAAGAAATACAGCATGTATTGACTCCTCAGCAACACATCTTGCAACTTTGCTTGAGGCACTTCAGCTTTCTATTTTCAAGGTTATTCCTCCTTGGAAGAAATTGAAAAATGAAGTTTTTAAAATTTTGCCACGAGCTGTAGCATTCAAATCATGAGCACAGTATGGATTAGGAGTCCAGTGACAAAAATAAGAGGGAGCAGTGTTATCGTAAATCTCTTGAAGAGGCTGGTCAATTGACTGGAAAACCAAATTAGGCCACTGCCAGAGTCAAATGAATGTACAATGGAGCTTTATTCTTCGGCTTCTTAGAACCACAGAGATCTATTTCAATAATTAGTAAGTCCAATGAATGCTCAAGAAATACTAGTGGTAAGTATTTTTCAAACAAAGAAAGCAAATTGCAAGTAAGGGCAGACAAAGGAGTTCAACTAATTTGAACTTTTCATCATTTGTACCTCTGTGATGTGAGGGAGCATGGCAGAGACTGCCAAGTGGTCCCCAGTATTTGTTCTTTCATTTGTTCTCTCAATAATAGAGCTTCCAGAGTTTTGTAGGGGGCATATGACAGCCTACAGGCAGATTACATTTCCTGGCATCTCATCAAACTAGGTGTAGCCACTGAGTTCCACCTAGTAGGAGGTTAGTGGAAATGAAAAATACACTCATTGTTCCCTGTTAAAGAATCCTATTAATCCCTGACCCGCTGAGTTTGTCTACCTTGCCAGTGCTGAGGGGAAGACACAAAAACCAGCATCTCCTAATCTGCATTTACATTTGGTGGGCAATATGAATTTGAATGGCAAAAATTCACATTGGCAGTCACTAAATTCTTCTCTGAAATGTGCCTCTGTCTTCATTCTGAGAGTAAGGAAATGGCCATATATTAGCAAAACCTGCATTACTTTTAATCACCCATAGAATTAAAATAATTCATGTCACAGTTCATATTTTGCAAATATTCTAAAATATCTATATTCATTAAATCCTGCAAATTCCAGTTGTTGTTAGATATGCTACAAGACACTATCTCATATGCTAGTAATAAAGCAGGTAAAGTTAAACATGTAAGGTTGCAAAGGACATATTACATTGAAATATAGTTATCAATACAATGAATTTCCTTTGTAATCTTGTAAATTTAATCTTATGTACTAATACATTATTATGACATATGATCCACACAGAGTCTTACTAGCCTGTTGAAGAAGTCCACAACAAGTAAAAGTATAAGCGTGAAGGCATGCAGATACACATGTGCAATGCACCCTCTTTCTTGCCTAGGGAACCATGGAGAACCAAATGAAAGATCTAGAACATAAAGGGATTGATGAGCTACGTACTCTGAAGACTAATGCAGGAGGATAAAACACTATTTTTGAGGAGGGTGGGGGATAGTTGTAAATGATGTTAAGGCAAGTATTAATCTTAGCTTCAGTAAGTGTAGACGTGTTTTTACTTTCAAACTTCTTCCACAGGGACAATACTTGTATGAATGTTGAGATGCTAGAGAGATTAACTTGCTTGATATCCCCTTCCTTCCCATCTTCCTCTTGTCAGGATCACTTGGAAAGTCCCAAATTTCATGTTCTACTTTGTCTCTTGGTTGAGTGTTGGATGTGAGTTCTTCTCTGTCTTGTGATTACATTGGTGAGATTTGGAGGGCAGAAGCCATTTCTTTTGCCCTATTTTAGCAGTGTGATAGTAAGCAATGTGGAGAAATTAAATTTCATTGGTTTCTTGAAAAGCACTTGCTCCCTTTCCACCAAGTCCTTGGGGCCCAGATCCTGTAGGGGCAGAAGGATTCCAGTGGGAGCCCCAGAGGCAGATAATATTGTCCTGCATCATAGCTAGTTTTCTAGTAGCGTCCCCTGGTCTCTCCACTAAAAACACTCTTCACTTCCAATGGTTTTTTAAGCACCAAATTTCCTATAATAAGTTCTTGGTGCTTAAAATATCTTGAGTGATTTATATGCTGGTATGGTGTGGGGTGAAAGCTGTATCTAGTTTCTGATACACAAAAATGTTCAGAAAAAGAAAGTGCCGGTCATCAAAATGCCTTTGTTCAGCACAGGTTGGCGCAGAGGACAGAGGCAGCCTCATGCTGTGAGAAGGGCAAGCTACCTTCCTACTGGGACCAGCATCGCAGGTAGCACAAACAAGCTCAGCGGCAGGAACCAGGTGGGGAGAGTCCTGTGCACAGTGGGGAAGGGTGAGGGCCACTTGCCTCCAAGTATCAGACATTGGCTCTTCTCTGACTGGCCTGCGAATGCCAAGGTCCTCGTGGCTTGAATGGTCCACAGTGGGAAAGACAGATCTCAGACTGGACCCTCAGGTTCAGGCACCAGAGTTCAACATTAATTTTCCACTACCCCCTTTCTCTCTGGCTCCCAATACAAGTTGTTATCAAAATTCAGAGGTGATTTGCACTGCTAAAAGTGGGAGCCTCTCACTAACCTGTAAAGACACTTGTCACTCCTGGAAGGAGACTAGCCTTGCAAAGGACATTTTGGGGTGTCCTGAATACATCACCACAGCACCCGCTTTGTATCTGTGGTTTTCACTTGCAGCAATTTCAGTGATCCTCAGGTGATCCCGGTGCGAATATTATTTGCTGCAGTAAGATCCTTTGAGAAAGTCTTACCTGGATATAACTTTCATCATAATCCATGGTTATCATTGTTGTATTTTAGGGTGAGCTATTGATGATTTCTTACCAAATGTATTTAAAACTTAAAGTTTATCACAGGTAGGTGTGTCCAAGAGAAAACACAGACTATAGAGCATTTGGTACTAAACTGTCCATGGCTTTAAGATCTACATGGTTTCCCACCTGTAGATAAGTGGGGGGACTCTGTCAGCCTAGTCACCTGCCCCCTCCTCTAGATCAAGTACCACTTTGGGCTTCAAACTTCCTGGAGAGACTGTGGTGTGGGAGTCACTTACCAACAAGCTGGTGATCCTTCATCCCACAGATCGCTTCCTGGGGTTCCGTAGGGTGCAAGAACACCCTGTAAGATGGAGGGGAGGGGCGCTGGGGCAGAAAGGGAGCTCTGCAGTTGCGGGGCGGGGGAGTGGAGCTCCCACAGCACCTGTCTGCCTGCTCCTACTGTGGCTGGGCTCTGGGCCGGAGCATGGCTGCACGTGGTTCCATTCAGCTCCCCACTGCATCAGAACGCAGTGGCTTTCTTTGTTGTTCGGGTTGTTTGTTTTGAGAGAATTCTCATTTCCTGTGTGCTGGGTTTTCCACTCAGCCCATGCATTGCTGTTCCAGATGGGAAGTCCTTTGAAGAGGTCCCAGTGTCCCTTGACTGCCCCCACCTCCCCTGCTCTCATCGCAAACAGAAATTCTCGGCACCCCAACAATGGGCTTTATTTTAGAGCCTTTGGGGTTTCTCAGAGTTAGAAGCACTGGAGCACATTTCTCTGGTGGGGGCAAAGTCATTTAAAAAGCTTTTGTTCTGAAAGGGAGAAAAACAGACAAGGAAGAGAGAACAAGTTCTTCAGAATAAAAAACCATGCCAGAAGGAGGCAAGACAAGCATGAGGGCCTTGGGGAGGGTCACGTAGACAGGCGGCATGAGAGGAGCATCGAGAGAGACTTGGTTGTTCTGAATGTGCTGAGCAGCCCCCAACAAGCAATGAGAGACAAGCTCTGCCCAGGATGCAATGGTATCGATACCCCTGTCCTGTTATGAGAGAAGGAGTGGCTAAGAGCAGGAGGCAGCGTTAGCAGCAGAGAAACACAATGCCTCAGCTCTATGGCCTTTTCTCGCCCTTCCTTTGTGGGGGCTGGGGTGGGGGTGTCGTTCTTGGCACTCTCCTCCTGTAGCCTAGACTGCCTCCCAGTTTCCTTCAGAGATGAGGCTACTGACGCCTCTACCCATCTCAGTCATCCTAGAAGCGAGGAGAGCAGCATGTGGCAAACCCAAAAGAACGTGGAGAAAAGGTGGAGATTCTAGGAAAGACAGAAATGGTGAGAGAGGAGAGACCACTGACTGACACGTGCCAGAGGTGTTGCAGGGATGAGTCCTAATGCGTTTCTGCCATCAACTTCCTGCCCAGCAGTCTTCCCTGCTGCTGGCTGGGAGATAAATGCTCTCATTGCTTATGATGCCAGTGGGCAAAGGGAATGATAAACCCTTTCCAGTCATCCTCATGGTGAAGTGCACCCTCCCCACTTCCTGTTGGCCTGCTCGACAGATTGAGAGCTACCTCCCTCCTTTCAGTGGTTGTGCCAGGCCTGGTTCTCTGGAGCTCTGCCTCTTGCTGTTTTTTCTCTCTGACTTTCTCTGTCTTTCTCTCACTTTGATCTCACCTTCTGGCAACCAGCTTTCATCCAGCACTACTTCCAAGTGGAGAACACGTCTGGAGAGGCCCTGAGCCACCGCATCGATGACTCATGCTCTCCAGCACTTTCTCCTTCACAGGGGGCTTGGTTGATTCCAGATCACCACGGGGCAGTGGCTAGTTACACTCTGGAGCCCCTACTATCCCCCTATTGATGCTCCATAAGTTTTAGCGTAAGCAAGAGGAATTGGAGGAGCCAGTGAGAGTGTTAAACAGCAAGGCACTTGACTTGCATACAGCCAATCCAGGTTTGATCCCCAGGACTACTAGAAGTGATTCCAGAGCACAGTACCTGGAGGAAGCCCTGAGTATCACTGGATATTTCCCACCAATTTCCCTCCCCAGTAACAAAAAAAAAAAGGAAAAAAGGAAAAAAAAAAGAGATGGAAAATGGTTTGTCCTAGCATTAGCTATCATCATCTGACTTTAACATAACTCTGCACTACTTATATGGCTCAGAAGCTGCAGAAAACCTGAAATGAATAGTAACTAAAATTTACTATGAAACAGGAAGTAAGACATTTAGGGAATTGAGGGGACAGCTCTAGGGTGCCCAGATGAGGCATCTCCTTACCTTTGAATATAAGGGTGGATTTTTTTCTCTCTATTTTTTTTTTATTAAGACACTGTGATTTACAAAGCTGTTCATAATAGAGTTGCTTGAGGCATACAATGTTCCAACACCAATCCCACCAGCGGAATCTCCCTCACTTCACTAGTTTCTCCAGGGTTCCTTCCGCCCTTCAGTCTGTGCCCTTGGCAGGCATATATCAAATGTATTTCATATTACTTGATCTAACAAAAATTAAAGGAATGGCAAATGAAATTACTAGAAAATAAATCAGTAAATAAATCAATAAAAATAAATCAATAAAAATAAATCAGAGTCTCTTGCCCACGTGCCTGGCTGTCTTCCCTGGGGCCCCATGGAGGGGATGGGCTCCAGCTTCCCTCCCCGCCCTGAGCAGAGATCCCTGTGGCCGAAGACCTCAGGATCTTAGCCACAGCCATGCTCAAGGCCCCTCTCCACATGTTCGGATGAGCCTCATGCATGAAGGTACCAGCAGAGGAACCCAGGTGTGTGGGATCCAGGGCTGAGACCTCCAAACCTGCTCAAATTGGGACTGGGCCTCTTCCACCCAGATTTCCCATTTTTCAGTAGCTAGGCGGTCACACCCAGGGACTCCAAACCTGCTCAAATTGGGACTGGGCCTCTTCCACCCAGATTTCCCATTTTTCAGTAGCTAGGCGGTCACACCCAGGGACTGCCCCTGGCACCATCTGATCCCATCAACATCCAGAGCAAGATCCTGGAAGCTTTGGGAGATATCTTATAGCCTACTTCTCCCTCTGGGAGAAACTGGCAAGCTACTGAGAGTTTCCTGCTTACATGGGAGAGCGTCGCAAACTCCCCATGGTGTATTCATATGCCAAAACCAGTAACAAGCTGGGTCTCATTCCCCTGACCCTGAAAGAGCCTCCAACGCAGCATCTTTGGGAAGGACAAGTAGAGAGAAGCTTCTAAAATCTCAGTGCTAGGAGGAATGGAGACGTTACTGAGACTGCTCGAGAAATTCGATGATCAATGGGACGATAATGATGATGAAATCAGTAAAAGTCAGTTTGTGATGACTGATTACTAAATAATTTTAAATAATATAGATCACATCTTAATTCACTATTGAAAATATATAAAATCCCTTGGTAGGTTTGGAGTAAACATGCCTTTCTTAATCTAGTAGAGAGCAGCCATACGCATCATTAGTGAGTGCCATTTTCAATGCCACATGTTGGAAAGTTAGCCCTGTTCTTTAGAGAAGCTCTTTTAACACTTCTTGCAAAACTAGTTTCAAGGCTATAAATTCCCTAAGATGTTGCCTGTCCATAAAGAAGTCTGTCTAGTTTCTTCAAATCTGAATAATAATCTAGCTGGATAAAGTATTCTTGGTGAAGTGTTCATTACATTGAGCTTTTGTTCTACATCCCTCCATACCCTTCTGGCTAACAGAGTTTAATTTGATAGCTCTGCTGTACATCTTATATGTTTTCCTTTTATGTAAGTACCTTTTTTGATCTTGCTCTTTCACTTTTTGTCTCTTTATTGGCATTTTCCTAGTTGAATCTATTTTTGCTGAGACCTTTTGGGCCTCTTGGATTTTGGTGCCTATAACCTTACATTTTGCGAAACACTTATCAGTGATTTTCTTTATTGTTTATTTATCACATTAGCCTTTCTATTATTCAGGAACTCTGATGATTCTTATATTGTTCCTTTTCAACTCCCCCTACAGTTCTCTGGGATGCTGTTAATTTCTTTTTATTCTATTTTCTACTTTTTGCTGTTTCCTACCAGTTTCCTTCTTTCATCTTGGAGCTCCTTGATAATTTGCCCAACTTCTGTTATTCTGCTATTCAGAGATTCCATTGATCAATATGTATCCATTTTATATTTAATATCTCCTACCATGTCCTTAATTTCTATCATTTCTGATTGCAGTAGTTTTCTCATTTCAGCTGATATTTTTGGAGCTTTGTTGATCACCTGTGCCATTATTTCTTTAAGCTCATTGAACACCCTCATGGTGTCACTAAAGACATTGCCTGAGTATTTACTGGTGTTTGGGTCATTGCTGTTGTTGTTTTCACTCACTGAGTTTGGTGGGCTTCTTTGTGTTTTTCCCATTGACTTTCAAATGTTCTTGCTGGACTGGGGATGAATCTTTGTAGTTAAGCCCCCTGGAAGATGCTGAGGGATTCGACTGGGGTTGCTCTCCATCTTCTCTGCCCACATTCACCAAATGACAGGAAAAATAGCAATGAACAGCATGCAATTTGTGGAGTAGATCTGTTGTGTGGCCACTCATGCAGCCATGTGCCACAGGGGATGTGATGTGGGCCCTTGATGTGATACAGGTTGGTTATGGAGGTTGCAGTGACCTAACTGAAAGGAAGAGGCTTGACTTCCGTTCCAGATGAGGCCCGTTGATGTCAGCCAGAGGCAAACCCCATCAAGAATGGCAGAGCAGCAAGCAGAAGGATCTATGGTGCGGCCTGTTTTCGTGGTTCAGGTTGGGTGTGGAAGCTGCTGGGACCTATCTGAAAGGGAGGAGCTCTGCCTTCCATTCTGGATTAAGCCCACTGATGTCCATGGAGGCAAGCCTCACCTGGAATGGCACAGTAGCCAGCAGAAGGTCAGGGAAGGGAGGTGATTTTTTTATTTTTAACCTCATGGACCTAGGAGTTAGAAAGGGAGATTAGTCTTTGTAAAGTTGGTCAAGATAGTTCTTGTATCCTAGTATGGCTCTCACACTAGCAGCCTAGTCTGAAATGCTGGGGAGCACTTTGCTGTTTCAGAAAATACTCTTCCTTGACAGTCTCAACAAGACTTCATTTGTAAAAGAGAAATGAATCCCAGACCCCAAAGAAAAACTCCAATATTTCCAAAGCCTACCTCCTGGAAGCTCCTGTCTTGTTGGAGGAAATATTTTAGGCAATGGGCAGCAAAGGTCTATTTGTTTTTAAATTGCTGCTTCAATTTCCATACATATGATCCATATACGTTTTCTAACTCTTCTTTTTTCAGTCTGTATTTATTAAATGCTATATCTATTTCTTCTAGATGATCTCACTCCTTTTCATGGAGTTGCTCATGATAGTCTCAGAATCCTTTGCATTTCCACTGATTTGTATCATTTTATCATTTTTCACTTACTTTTTGTACACCTAGCTAAAGTTTAAAATTGGTTTCGCTTGCCTGGAAAGCTACCCGTGACATATTCATTATGCCAAAAACAGTAACAACAAGTCTCACAATGGAAATGTTACTGGTGCCCACTCGAGCAATTTGATGAGCAATGGAATGACAGTGACAGTGATACAGTGATTTTTTTTTTTGCTTTTTGGGTCACACCCAGCGATGCTCAGGGGTAACTCCTGGCTTTTCACTCAGGAATTACTCCTGGCAGTGCTTGGGGGACCATATGGGATGCCGGGGATCGAACCCGGGTCGACCGCGTGCAAGGCAAACGCCCTACCCGCTGTGCTATTGCTCTGGCCCCAAGTGATCTTTTTTTTTTAAAGGATCCCACCAGTTAGTTCTTAATTTCATTGATTTTTATATTGTTTTGTTGACTCTCATTTTATTTCTTTCCATCCCAATATTATTTAGTTCCTTTTACTGACTTTTGGTTTTATTTATTGTTTCTTTCCCCAGTTGTTTTAGGTGCAAAATGAAGGTAGATTTTGAAAGAGAAGCAGTCAATTGGTTTGAATTTCAGGTTTCCTGTCTGTTCTCAATTTCTGCGTCTTCTTGTGACATGATTGGGACAGCTGCACTGTGTTCTCTCAGCTGGAGGCTCTCCTGTGAGGGTGAACCTGACCTTGTGGCACAGACTCAGGCTTTTGAATGATTCCATGGCATCTTGAAAGACAGAGTCCTTAAAATTCACTGTGCCTTTTTAGGACAAAACCTGTGACTTCACAGATCTCTCATCACTCAATGATCTTCCAGAACTCAATGTTCCAGAAGTTTCCTTGGATTTTCCTACAGCCTTGTCATGATTGACAATTTTGAAATCAGTTTTCCTCTATTACTCTTACAGTCTCACCCATGAAAGAACTGGCAGAGGAATCCAGGTATGGGGGATCCAGGGCTGAGATCTCTAAGCCTGCTTGGATCGGGACTGGGCCTCCTCCACCCAGATCCCCAATTTTCCAGTAGCTTGGCAGTCACACCCACAAACTGCCCCCTGGCGCCATGTAATCTCATCAATGGCCAAAATCCAGATACTATAAAACAAAGCTCCTGGAAGAGAGCAATGCTGAATCTCGCATGGCAGAGCCTGGCAAGCCACCTGTGGCATATTTGATATGGCAAAAACTGTAACAATAATGGGCCCCATTCCCCTGACCCTGAACGTGGCAGGGATGAATGGAGACATTACTGGTGCCCACTCAAGCAAATCAATGAGCAACGGGAAGACAGTGATACAGTGATACTCTTACAGTTACAGCTGATTCAAAATCTGAGCAGAAGGAAAAGCAGAGGACCCCTTTCTGCAGCTCCACGAGCTCGACCCCAGAGGCAATTGAACTACTTTTTTTTTAACTGGGTTTTGGATATTTGTCTTTTATTTCTTTTTTTAAAAATTTTTTTAAAAAAATTTTATGAATGAATCACCATTGGGTACAGATACAGATTTACATATTCTTGTGCTTGTGTTTCAGTCATATACAGCTTGAGTATCTATCCCTCCACCAGTACCCGTTCTCCACCGATGACCCCATCATCCCTCCCACCCCCTCCCACCCTATTCCCCTCCCCACCCTGCCTTACTACTTTGGACATGAGCAGCTCCCCAAAAATGCGTCCAGACTGTGATAGGAGCCACTGGCCCAGGCGCCACCAGCGGGGCAGGGTTTTTCTATCCAGGCTTCTCCATCATATGAGCACCACAAGAGGGAAGTAAAAGCTTGCAGTGATGCAATTACTAGCAGAATTTTCCCTGGAAAAATCCAAAACCGCGGCCGCTGTTGCAGCCGCGCCACCTAATATCTCTTAATTGTCAGCAATGTGAAATGGTTCCTTTTTAGCAGGTCTGACTGTGGGGGAAACTCCAAACAATAATACTGAGTTTTTTGTTGAGGTCTATTAAACAGGCATGAATTTAGAGGCGTGGGAATGGGGGGGGGAATTAACAGCGGGATGCTTGGGCAGTCTCGAGCCGATACCAGCGCATGCTCCACCGAGATTCGACCCGGGTGGTCACACTTTTGTGCAGCCATGTTGCTGCTGATCAACCAGAATCCGGAGCTCAACTAGACTACTTTTGGTTCCAGAAACTGCTTGCAGCCATGTCTCTAGACCGTGAACTAAGCCATACCCCCACGCCAGCCAAGGACGGGAAATATCCTTTTTTCTCATCAGGCGGCGTGGTGTCAGCCATAATATGAGGACTATTTATTAAGCAGGCATGAACTTGGTGGCGTGGGAAGGAGGGGAAAAAATTCTATGTACTTGAAACAGCGGGACTTTATATCTCTCCAGTCTCATCAATGGAAAACTAATTATCAAATGCTTAATTGGCAGTAGGGCTGTGTTTCTTGGGGGAAAACTCCAACAATAGTGAATTTTGTGTTGAAATATGGAATGTAATCAAGATAAAGAGAAAATGAAGTGAATTTTATCAATTAAGCAGGAAGGGATGGGGGTGGGGAGCGGGGGTTGGGCGGTATACTAGGGTCTTTGGTGGTGGAATATGGGCACGAGTAAAGGGATTGGTGTTTGAGTATTGTATAACTGAGACATAAGCCTGAGAACTTTGTAACTTTCCACATGGTGATTCAATAAAATAAATTTAAAAAAAAGAAAGCAGAGGACCCAGAAGATAAAAAATTTTTGCTTCCTCTGCTCATTCCCCTACAATCTATTACTACCTGCATCAACTACTAACTACTAGATCTTTGGCCCTTAGAGAACCTATGTGATCTTTCGCCTCTGAATCCCAGATTCAGAAGGTCTAAGTGTAGCTTAAGAAATTGTGGAGTCATTAGTTATATTCTACCAGATCTACAAAATAAAGCAAGCAGGCTACATGTGAAATTTCTGCACACAGAAAAACTTTATGACAATCTTCTGGAAACATTTTTGGATAAGTATGTCATTTACTAGGATCTCATTCTGGATAATGTCATAAAAAGTCTTACCTTAGCTCATATTCCAAATCCTTAATCAAACAGCAAGATAGAACTGATGCCTGCCAAGATTCACTGGATAAAAGCCATTGTGATTTCTCCCTCCAGGGCAATAAGAAGGTGGAATCCTCTTTGCTTATTGGAGTATGAATGAATAAAGGAATGAAGAAAGTTCCTCTGTGAATCTGCTACATAATGATAAAAGAGTTTTTCTTCATATTAATATTTTATTGTAAAATGGTCATTACCAATTGGCAGGACTTTATGTTTGAATGAAAAAATTCTGTCATTCTGATCTCAAATGCTCCTACTTTGAAGTAAACCATGAACACAATCCATAACCAAACTTTGCTGCCTAACACCATTGATGACTTGTGTTAAGCAGCAGAGTTTGTAAGCTGGTAAAGTCAGGCAAAATGTCCATGAGCATGCCAGAGGGAAGGAACGATGAAGAAAACTTGTTTTTCCTATAAAATATTATCTCAAAATCAATAAGCTAATGAAACTGAACAAACTAAATTTCAAATCAAGCTTTTTTTTTGTTTTTCTAAATGAAAAAGACAAATGTTCTATAAGTTATTCTGCCATTTGAGTTTTTCCAAAAGTTTTATTATGAGAAAAGCCTTTTCCCCTTCAGGTATTATACATTTCTCATTTTCACTCCTTGGCACTTGGTAAAGAGGCATTTTGACCATTTGGAGGATGATCTATCCTAAATTATAACCTACTGAAGTATAATCTCCAGAGGTCCACACAGACTCAGAAAATATTGGGATTACTTAGAGAATCTTGAGTAAATATGGAGGTTACTGAAAAACAGCATCCGTCTCTCCATCCATATGTCTGTCTATCTAGCCATGTCAAGCTCTAATTATTTATTTATTAATTAGGAGAGGGGCTGGAGGAATGTTTTTGAGTTGGTCTTAGAAAAATGTGCTTACTGGAAGTTAAAAATTACTTTCTCACGGACAGGAAATAGAGCATGACACATTTGTGAAAGGGATGGACTTCAAGGGATTTGAATAAAGTCTCCTCAACCTAACTTGACAGTTTAGCATATGACTCAACATTGAATGTAAGTCAGAAGCTGGAAGCTGAAAAAGGCTCTTGGTGTGAAAATTGCCTGAGCACTCAGAAGATGATCAGGGAGTGACCAACGTGGTTTCCCAGGGCATTGCCATATGATCATGCATATGACATGTAGAAAAAAAGTCAAAAAAGGTATTCTCTAGTCTTGATTATAATCACAAAATCAAGGCTTCATTTGTCATTATTTAGCTACACAATGTTTTTCTGGATCTTCCTCTTCTTCACTCGCATGCAGAATGAAGGAACGCAAGGTATATATTTCTGAAATATTTTTCCCTGGTATTTCAAAAAACATTTAGCCTTTTTCAGTGAAAATGATGAGATTCATAAAATTTTGTTAAAGCAGCACAAACAGGGAAATTACTAATAACATTTTTAAAGATGGCAGTAAAGCACAGAATCTATCTTCTTTAAAGTTCTAAATGCACTACATTTGTCTGCGGTGCCTGCATCTGCTGGTGAAGGATAGCCGTGAGCCCACAGTGTAGTTTCTTCTGATACAAAGGGGGATTCCTTTATTTTTACATCCTATCTGCTCAGCATTCAAATTTTCACTACTGTATCTTGACGAATTATAACAACAGCTAATCTGGCTTACTTTTCAAGTGTGTGTTCTCCCTTGCACACCTATCTTGCTTGCATATGTTTCTTTTCCTTAGAGATGCCTGAATACAAACGTCTTGAAAACATACGTCTCTCTATCTGTCCCCTCATTTCTTTCTAAATGAGTTTCAATTTTAAAAAAACTGTTGCTTTGCACACAAAAAGCGAATTTTCTGATTGCAAGGTATATTGTGATTTCTCAAATTTTCACTTTCCTATTTCACATCACCATATGGGAAGTCTGGTAAAATAAGTCTGGTATGTGTATGTAAAATCCAGGGGGACCTGAGACATTCTGTGAAAAGTCTCATGTGTACATGGTTGAAATCTATCAAGGACACTCTAACACAAAATAAAAGTTCAATTTGTCAAATTTAAAAAAAAAAAGGTATTCTCTGTTCTTCACTTCATGGATTGATTGGTGAAAAACAGCAGCTCGGGAAAATGGAGATTTTTAACTTAATTTGCTAACTTCTTTTTCATGTTAATTAAATAAAGCTATCCTAAGCCAAAATTTTCATAATAAGTACACACAGAGAAAGAAATTCCTACTCTGATGCAATTTAATACAAATGAAATATGTAGGAAAAATACAGGTTATTCACAAGACAATGAGTCATAGAGTTCATAAGAGTTGTCATGAAGGTCAATGATTCTGCAAATAATTTACTCGTAGGAGGCAACATTTTTATGTGCTGTATAAGATGCCTCCTGCTGCTTCTTATGTAAAATGGCCAGTGGGTTCAGTGTTCACTCTGGGTGGTGGTAGAAAAAGACATTCAAATAATCTACTCCAAGTCCACTGTTCATAAAAGACTTTTTAGATATTATGATGTTGTGGCTACTCTAACCTACCAAGTAGATGTATTGGTGACCTAACAAAATGAAGGTTACTTGTTTTTCATATAAAAGTGCTATCCAAGTGTTCCTGTTCAGTGAAGATCTCTTGAAGAAGTGATCAAACCCTTGTTCTTTTTCTCTTAAGCCCTCCTTTTAAAAAAAAATCCTGGCTTTTGAGTTCTCCATGATTGTTTACATCAAGTAGAAAGCAGGAAGAGCACAAAGGGATATGTGCAGGAGGTATTACATACCAGTATCATCTATCACTGTCATCCACTTCCCTTAGGTCAGAACTCAATCAATACAGCTAAATCAATGAAACCTCTACTGGGGTTTCTGGGACCACAATCTAGTGGTGATCCAGTGAGGAAGAGCAATACAGCAGATTCCGTGACACTCTGACAGAAGATTTAATACCTATATTCCTGAATGCTTGCAATGTGACAGATGCTGTACCAAAGTGGCGGGTCTGACTAGGCCATGTTTTCAAGAACTTCAGTCACTTTCATAATTACTTTTTGTCACAACTACTAAGTGACAGGGCTGTGAGTGTCATCATACAGTATGGTTTTGGAATTCTTGCTCTCCATTGTCATTCATTCTCCACATCAGAAATCTTGTGAGTGGTGGATCTGGTCCTAGTATGCCCACATAACACCCCCCCGCAAAGAGCTGAGGTCAGTATTTGTGACATGAAAGTCTGGAGCCTTTTGTTAGGCTCTTCTCAAATTTAGAGAGATGTTGAATAGTGGCTCAACTTAGGGTCAACTTAAGAGAAAGAAAACTCTCTTTAAAGACCTCCCATGAAGGAAACCTCAGAGCCTTCTTTGAGATCTTCATCTATAACTAGATTAGGAATTTCCTCTTTTATCTTATGCTTCATGTTGTGGTATAAATTCTTGTTCTCTCTTTAATAAATATTGAGAACAGCTGTGCCCTTTCCAACTTCTTTGTCATGATAAAAGATTCACTTTTATTAAATTTTCCCTTTTTTCCCCCCTCCTCTCTGCAGACTAGAATCTATTTAACTTTCCTTGTCTTCTCTCTCCTCATTGAGTTCCTGGGCCAGAGCTAAAAATGGGAGGTTGCATTCAAGTCAATATTCCATTTGGTCAAGGAAGCCAAGCTTGAACATAGAACCAGTGTCAAAAAAAGCTGGATCCTAAAACTCTCTCCACCTATACTGTGACCATGCAATGAAGATGTTTTGAACTTCAGTGTTGTTTCATTTCACCTGTTTTCGCTCTTGACACAGAGAAACCCCTATTAATTTAAAAATATTATCTTTTTTAAATCTGAAGAACCATTGAGTACTTAGCTTTGCACTTATTGGGCATGACAATCTTGATTTGAATTATCAAGTAAGAGTCTTCTTAGTTTAGTATCTGGAGAAGTAATATAAGGACAAGACACTTGACTTAGATGCAGCCAACCCCATTTCAATTGTTATTACACCACACACGGTCCCCATGAGTAGAGCTTAGATCATTGGCATTAAGGCCACTTGTAGTCCTTGATCCCTGCAGGAGTGATCCCTGAACACAGAGCCAGGAGTAATTCCTGACCACTGAGTGTGACCCCTTAACCAAAAATAAATAAATAAAATTCAAGTGACTGAGTCACTCATGGTAGGAACTAGTGGTTTGTTTTCCCTTGAGAAGGGTGTCAAATGCTGCATAGTGGAATCACCTGGGGAATTATTCATGCATTCTGGAAGGTCCCATCCAAGACTAAGGAAAGCAGAGCCTCTGGGGGTATAGCTTCAGCTTATTATCCCTCAGATTCTCAGGACTGTGTGTGTTTCTCCTTTTCACAGCTCTATTTTCTGTGGCATTTGGGATCAGCTTCTGTATGCTTAGACACTGGGGGATGTTCAAAGTCTCATAGTATGCCTTCTTCCTGGCTAGTATCAGAAAGACAACAAACAGACTTTTCATTTTATTTTTTATTTTATTTTTTATTGAATCACTGTGAGATACAGTTACAAAGTTTTCATATTTGATCCACCACCAAACCCCGCATACCCCCTCCCACTCCCCTTCTACCTGTGTGGCAGACATTTTTCACTTTACTCTTTCCTTACTTTGATTACGTTCAATTTTCAATAGGAATCTCACTATCATTATTTGGAGGTTTTCCTCCAACAGTCAGACATGTTGGATGGCATCAATAGATTGTATGCTTTCATTTTTTAGAAAAGGTCGAGTGGCCGCGTTAGTGGCCGAGCAGTTCGGAGATGTCCCTGTCCCGCATCCCAGAGCCGTGTTAGTAGTTGCTCAGTGTCGCCGGGGCTCCATCTGGAGAAGGCGTACCGGCTGTGCCTCCTCCGTCTGGCTCCCCGGTGTTGCTGGCTCAGTCTGGGGTCCGGAGCAGTCTCCGGCCTGCGTCGCTTAGACTTTTCATTTTAAATTATGGTCACGAGTCCTGAAGACCTCCTGTAACACTTACTTAGGGACCTCAGCTACCTCTCCTTTTCTGCCCCAAACTGAAGATTAGACTCTAGAGAAACAGGATTTTAAGGCTGCTCACATTCACTGTTAAGTTTGTGCCCTTCTAGAACACTTTCAGCTTTACTAGTATAGAACTGCTCTAGATTTTCTAGACTAAATATATCCCTAAAAATAAATGACCCAAACTGATGTTAATATACACGTTAATATAAATATATCTACAGTTTATAAAAATTTCCATAGATAATAGAAATAAAATTATGAAATCCCTGCATTCATTTCATAACCATCTTTTATGATGAGCAAAGTGATGAAATCTTGGCTACATTTTGGATAAATATTTGAAAAATGATGGTGGTTAGAAGGGCTAAGATTCTGTTCTTTGAAAGCCAAGGAAACTTGACAATATGATCCAAGTGGTACACAGGCTGTAAGTGATCAAATGTTCTGTCTCTTCTCCCTCATGCCTTATACATAAAGCAGCTCATTTCTTTGTCTGTTAAATAGAGAAACTTAGAAGTTGGCATCAATGATGAAGGATCTCAGCTGGGAGTGAGAGAGAAAGTCAAGTTCTATGTCTCTAGGGCAGGAGGAAGCTGTAGGAAGGGTCAGAGGTAACTGAATTCTGCCACCTTGGGGCTGCCCAGAGCTTGCTTAACTTCTGTCAGTTACCTGCAAAATTGGATGGAATAAAGCTGGAGGTTTAGGTCCAGGGGCCTTGACAACAGTATCATTTCCTGCTTGTGTTTTGTGTGTTTATTTTATCTTATTTTATTTTAATTTTTATGTTTTGATTTTTGGGTTACACCTGGCGATGCACAGGAGTCACTCCTGGCTCTGCACTCAGGAATTACCCCTGGAGGTGCTCAGGGAACCATATGGAGTGTTGGGAATTGAACCCAGTTCGGCCGCGTACAAGGCAAATGCCCTACCCGCTGTGCTATCGCTCCAGCCCCGTGTTTAGTTTATTTTAAATTTTGTTTTCTTTTGGGGGCAACACCTACCAGTGCTCAGGGTTCTCTCCAGGCTCTATGCTCAATTATTCCTCTGGCAGGCTTGGGGGACCATATAGGGTGCCTGGAATCAACCCAGGTCAGCTGTGTGCAAGGCAACCTACTCTACTATTGCTCCAGCTCCACTGCTCCAAGAGTTAATATATAGCAGTTCACAATTTGGAGGACTTGATTTCCTGTGACATCAACCACTCACATAGCATACCTCAACAGCAAGAGCCAGTGATACTCTACTCACCTGGCAACACTCTGATGGGTCAAACAACCTGGGAACGGTGACATTGATTAAATGAACTTGGGAAGTGTAAAAGAGACAGATTTGCAAACAAGCTGCATTTGTTAATGACCATTCACTTTTCATGCTTTTCCTAAAGTATTGAAGATATCAAGGTTTTGGGGCTTTATTTGTTTGACCCATGTAAATTAGGTGATGTTAGTAGTTTGGAAATTGGAAAAATAAGATTTTCCTAATTTTGGACCTTTGGCTGTTTTTGGAAGTCAAAGACATCACTCCCATGAGAAGAGCAACAACTTTGTGTCCTGGAAGAAAAGAATTTCTTCCCCCCTTTCTCAACCTGAAAAGTCATTTTATTTATTTATTTATTGCTCTTTAACTTTTTTATTGAGATACCTTGATTTACAAAGCTGTTCATAATAGAATAAAAGGTTGTAACATCCATCCCACCCCAGTGTTCTCTGCCATTCCCCAGCCTGCCCACTGGACAGGCATTAACAAATTTATTTCATACTGCTTGCCCCAACAAAATTTAAAGAAATGGCAAATGGAATTATTGGAAGATAAATCAACAAAAGTCAATTTGTAATGATTAATTGCTCTATTATTTTACCCTATATAAATAAATTCAAATCATTTGATGCAATATAGTATACAGCCTAGCATGCTGCCCATTTATGTAACTAAGTTTCAACTCTGGCATTTACACTTAATATTACATCAAATTTTATTTTGTACTTAAACCTTACTTCAGTAATCATCATATCTTTTCTATCATAATGAGACTTTTTGGTCCTCTTGGCAGGCATATAACAAACTATTACTGGCAAGCTACCTGTGGTATATTCAATATGCCAAAAACAGTAACAACAAGTCTCACAATGGAGAGATTACTGGTGCCCGCTCGAGCAAATCGATAAACAATGGAATGACAGTGCTACAGTGCTACAGTATTACTTGATCCAAAACCTTAAAATAATGGCAAGTAGAATTATTAGAAAAATATATCATAGGTATTATGGTTTGGGTACAGATGCTGAAAGGGTATTATGTATATCCCTTTACCTTCTTTCAACACTTAGACACTTATTCAGAGTGATCATTTCCAACTAGTATTGTCATAATGGATCCTCCTCTATCTTAACTACCATCCATCTCCTACACCCTTGTAGTAATTCCCAACCATTGATTAGTTCTCCTGGCCCATTTTCCCTGGCCTTGGGTATTAGTTTCATACTGTTTTTTTATATCCCACTAATAAATGCTGTCATTCTATATATATTCCCCTCCTTCTGACTCATTTCACTCTACATGATACTTTCCAAGTCTATCCATTTCTAGGCAAATTTCATGACCTCATTTTTTCCCTAAAGCTGGTAGTATTCCATTGTGTAGATGTATAGATGTACCATAGTTTCTTCATCCATTAGTTTATTCTCAGGCACTCAGGTTGTTTCCAGATTCTGGCAATTGTGAATGGTGATGCAATGAACATAGAAATATAGATGGTATTTCTGTTGTGTGTTTTTGGACCCCCAGGATATATTCCCAGAATTGGTATTGCTGGGTCAAATGGGAGCTCAATTTCCAGTTTTCTGAGGAAATGTTCATATTGTTTTCCTAAAAGGCTGGACCAGTCGACATTCCCACCAGCAATAAATGAGGGTCCCTTTCTCCCCACACCCACATCAGCACCAGTTGTTCTTATTCATTTGGATGTGTGCCAGTCTCTGTGGCATGAGGTGATACATCATTGTTTTGATTTGCATCTCCCTGATGATTAGTGGTGCAGAGCATATTCTTCATGTGCCTTTTGGCCATTTGAATTTCTTCTTTGAAGAATTTTCTGTTCATTCCTTCTCATTTTTTGATGGGGTTGGGTTTTTTTTTCTTGTAAAGTTCTACCAATGTATATGTTTGTATTAATCCCTTATCAGATGGTTATTGGGTGAATAGTTTTTCCAATTCCATGGGTGATCTTTGTGTCTAGGTCACTGTTACCTTTGAGGTGCAGTAGCTTCTTAGTTTAATGTAGTCCCCTTTGTTATTCTTTGCTTCCACTTGTTTGGTCAGAGGTGTTCCATCATTGAAGATGGCTTGAATTTCAATGTCAGAGTTAAAGGTAGAGGTTAGAGTTCATTTTTCTTTTTTTTGCATGTAGCTGTCCAGTTTCCCAGAACCACTTGTTAAAGAGGATTTCCTTGCTCCACTTCATATTTCTTGCTCACTTATCAAAGATTAGGTGATCATATATTTGAAGGTCGTGCCAGGATATTCAACTCTATTCCATTGATCCACAGATCTGTCTTTATTCTAGTACCATGACGTTTGAATTACTACTGCTTTGTCATACAGTTTGGAGTTAGGGAAAGTGATGCCTCCCATCTTCTTTTTCTCAAGGATTGCTTTAGCTATTCAGTGGGGTTTGTTTTTCCCTATGAATTTCAGGAGTGCTTGATAAATTTCTTTGAAACATGTCATGGGTATCCTTATAGGGGCCATATAAAACTGTATGATGCTTTAGGGTGTATTGCCATTTTGACAATATTAATTCTCCCAATCCATGAGCAGGGGATGTGTTTGAAGGATCCTCTTTTCTAGGTGACAGTAATGTTACTCAATTAAGTGTATTAAGAGCCTGAGTTTGAACACCCTGTTTGGTTAGGGCTTCAATGACCACTTTAGTCTCAACAGAATCAAAGGCCTTCTTTAAATCAATGAATGTTAGACAGAGCGGCATCTTGAACTCTTGTGAAACCTCAATGAGCGTGGTCACCATGTGGATATGGCCGATCATGCTGAATCCTTTTCAGAACCCAGCTTGCTCTCATGACTGTCCTTCATCTAGTGTTCTGCCAATCCTATTCAGGATGACTCGAGTGAATAACTTGTAGATGACTAACAACAGGCAGATCGGGTGACAGTTGCTGATGTCGTGGATGTCTCCCTGCTTGTACAACAGGACAGTCCTCCTGGTTTTCCATTGGGACAGAACCTTGCATTTAGACCGGTAGCATGTGAAGAGCTGAGCCAGTGTATTGACGAGTACTGGTGGCAGATTCTTCAGGTGTTTGAGTTTGACCTTGTCTAGACTGGGTGCTGTATACTTCTTTACTGAAGAAATGGCATGTTGGATTTCAGAAGGGAGGATGTTGGGAATAACATATCCATCCTGCAGAATTTAGTATGTGGGCAGGTGGATGTGGCTGTAGAAGAGATCTGAGTAGAAGTTGTGAATAATCTTCTCCATTGCCCTTCTGGAAGATGTGATAGATCCATCAGGATGTTGGAGGGCAGTCATCTTGGTCTTATAGTTGGCAAAGGACAGACAGGTGTTGTGAATACTTTTCCCGGCTTCTGCCACATTGGCCAACACTGCTGATATTCTCTCTGTGAGGTCTTCCTTTATTGCTTTTCTGCACAGCTTTGCGAGCTCAGACATTAGCTTGTGATTGCCTGAGGCTTGCGCCAGACCACGTTGGTGAATGAGCTCGAGAGTTTCGGAAGACAGGCGACTTTTTGTGGCTTTTCCTCTCTCTGTATTCCTCGCACAATCATGGAAGTGCTGAACCAGTCAATCCTATTCCTCGTCGATGTTGTCAACGATGGCATCTTCCCATATTGCTGCAATAGTGCCAAAGAACTCCCAGTTGGTGGTCGTTCTGGGAGTTCTCTTCTTAAACTTTTTAACCCTTTCTCCCTGCTCCATGAAATAGAATTTCACATGAAGGAGATGGTGGTCTGATTCCATTTGGAATTTTGGGACAACAGCGACATCGGTCAGGCAAAACCGTTGATTTAATACGATGTGGTCAATTTCATTGTGGAACTGTCCACTGGGAGACTCCCATGTCCAGCGTTTAGATTCGGCCTTCTGGAACTGGGAGTTACCATGGATGGTCTTGGTCAACATGATGAACTCAGACAGTCTCTCACTGTGTTCATTCCATTCTAGGCCGTGGGTCTTGATGTGAAGTTCTTCGGGTGACCTTCTAGGTCCTCTCTTGGCATTAAAATTACCAACAATGACCTTGTAGATGGTGTGGTCTTCTTTATAGAACTTCTACCACTCCATGTAGAACTTCTTGATTTCTTCTTCATCGTGGTTGGATGTTGGTGTGTAGACAACAAAGATAGAAACTGCTGGCAATGAGCCACATCTATTCAAATGTAAGAGTCCGATTTGGGTTGTTAAGTATTCGAATGAATCAATGCTCATGGCCAAGTTTGTGTTGACAAGGACACTGACACCACCGATGCCTCTACTGTTGCATATTCTGAGGAACAGTTCTTCTCCAGTGTCGAAAATGGCAAGATGTATTCGATGCCTTCTTGTCTCAGTCAATCCAATGACATTGTACTTAATCTTTCACGCTTGCACCATCAGGTCCTGGATGGATGCTTCCGATGCCAGTGTACGTGCATTAAAAGTGCAAACAGTCATTTTAGTCCTTCTTTATTTTGGCAGCCTAGTTTGGCCCTAAGATTTTACCATCCTCTCCTTGTTTGTCCTTTTTAACACTGCTGTACTGGGGGCTCTTCCAGGGTCTGGGGAATGAGGCCCATTGTTGTTACTGTTTGATATGCCAGTGTGCCATGTAGTCACCCCTAAAGGTGCCACTTCCGTTTCCCGCCTCCCGTGTGTCTCCATTCTACAGTCCTTGGAAAGAAATACTACAAAGGCAGTTTTCTGCCTCTTATTCTACATCATAAAGGTTTTCATTATATATTATATATATTTTTCTGTACTCCTGATGGTAAAAGCAGCTTTTTAGAAGCCTCTACAGGAAAGTGGATTAATGCCTATGTCTTTCAAATTCACCTAGTCTTTTTGGATTTCTCCAGAAAAAAAGCTCTGCAAAGGGAGCTTTGCACTGTTTTTTTTATATTTCCAGCATTTTTATTTATACCATTTTCACTAATGTGAGATTATACCTCATGTTTGATTTTTTTTAAATTTTTTAATTAGTGAGTCACAGTGAGGGTACAGTTACAGATTCAAACATTTCGTGCTTCTTTTTCCCTCATGCAGTGTTCGGGAGCCCATCCCTCCACCAGTCTCCATTCTCCACCACCAATGAACCCAGTATCCCTCCCACCCCCCAATCCCAACCCCCCCACCCCACCCCACCTCTGTGGCAGGGCATTCCAATTTGTTCTCTCTCTCTCTCTCTCTCTCTCTCTCTCTCTCTCTCTCTCTCTCTCTCTCTCTCTCTCTCTCTCTCTCTCTCTCTCTCTCTCTCTCTCTCTCTCTCTCTCTCTCTCTCTCCTTTTGGGTGTTATACCATGACTCAGCTATATCTTGCCCAAGGACTCTCCACCCTGGCCTCCCAAGAAGGTTGCTAGTATTTAAGTTAAGCAAAATTTCACAAAGTAAGCACACCAGCGGATTTTTAAATGAAATGGATGTCCAGAAAGTGTTGAGTGCACATGTCCAGTGGATTCTCAGTCCAACTTTGACCAGAAGTTACTGCTGGACTTTAACAGCTTGGTGACTTCAAATATTGACTGCTGACCAAAATTGAGTTATTTGGTCTAGGACAGTCACAATCAGGACTTGTGTCATAAATGTGCACCAAATTCATTTACTTTTCGCTGTTAGAAACTTCCTTCACAGAGGGATCTGTCAGTGGGAAAGAAAAGCAGATATACAATAGAGGAACTGTTGGTCTACAATGATGCTGACTGACCAGGAACTCTGAGGACAGGTAACCCCTCCTAAGAAAGGCAGGTCCAGGGGATACTTGAGGTTGGATGGTACCTCAGATCTGTGGCAAACAGTGTTGAGGGATGTGCCAAAAGGCCAACCCTGGTTGACCTATAGCTTTCTATCAACAGAGGGTGAGGACATGAGAGGAGTAGAAGTTTTCATTTATGGAGTTAAATATATCAACAATGAGTAAGAACAAACCCTGCAAAACCTAAATAAACTGTTCTTGAGAAGGTCTTGCAGTTGTAGTTAAAGTGTTTTTGAAGTATGAATCTTGAGCTCAGAAATTTCTGTTTAATTGTCAGCCCCACCATTTACTGAAGGTGAGAACTGAGACTCTTTAAGGTGAAAAATGATACACAGATCATCAGGCAGCTGAGGAGTTTTTGTTTTGTTTTAGGCCATACATGGTGGTGCTCAGGATTTAATCCTGGCCTGGCAGGAAGTTTCTAATAATAAAAAGTATGAAGTGCCATATGGAATTCTGGGGATCAAACTCAGGTTCTGCTTGCAAGGCAAGCACCCTCCCTGCTGTATTGTTGCTCTGTCCCTGCGGCAGTTGAGGATTTTTGCTGACTTAATAATTTCTCAATGAATGTAAATTACCTTCCCTCTGTTCTTTCAATCAGTAGAACTCTTTTAATCCTATTTCCTGTTTAAGTCAAATCTTCTCTGGCTCAGTCTTTGTTAACATAAAAGAAGCAACAGTTTATTAATTCTGACTTTTACTAATTTATTTAAGGGTTTTCAGTATTTTTCATTCCTTTTACAAATATCATGCCATGTACTGTAACTATAGGAGATAAAGGAAATTCTGTTAGATTTGGAAGTGGTCACGGTCACAGGAGGTTTCCTCCACGGATTTCAATATTCCAACCAGGAGCACATGTGTGTTGTGAAAGTTTCTTCTGTTGGAATTCTTTTTTTTTCACTTCCTTGTGACTTATTCCTTTCCTTTTAATAGTGAGTGTATATATATATATATATTATATATATATTTAATTTATTTATCTTTTAATTAGTGAGTCACAGTGAGGGTACAGTTACAGATTCACACATTTTCATTCTTGTTTTTCCCTCATGCATTGTTTGAGAGCCCATCCCTCCACCAGTGTCCATTCTCCACCACCAATGAACCCAGTATCCCTCCCACCACCCCAATCCCATCCTCCCCATCCAAACCCTCCTCTGTGGCAGGGCATTCCAATTTGATCTCTCTCTTTCCTTTTGGGTGTTGTGGTTTGCAATAGGGGTATTAAGTGGTCATCCTTTACAGTCTCTAGTCTATTCTCAGCACTCATCTCCCTTGCTGCACGGGATCTTCAATCACATTTTACTTGGTGTTCCCTTCTCTATCTTGGATGACTCCCCTAGCGTGTGAGGCCAGTTTCCAAGCTATGGAGCCAACCTCCTGGTATTTTATACTACTATTCTTGGGTATTAGTCTCCTACTCTGTTATTTCATATTCCACAGATGAGTGCAATCTTTCTATGTCTGTCCCTCTCTTTCTGGCTCATTTCACTTAGCATGATACTTTCCATGTTGATCCACTTATATGAAAAGTTCATGACTTCATCTTTTCTAACAGCTGCATAGTATTCCATTGTATAGATGTACCAAAGTTTCTTTAACCAGTCATCTGTTCTCGGACACTCGAGTTTTTTCCAGATTCTGGCTATTATAAACAGTGCTGCAATGAACATATAAGTGCAGATGTCATTTCGACTATACTTTTTAGTTTCTCCAGGATATATTCCCAGAAGTGGTATTGCTGGATCAAATGGAAGCTCAATTTCTAATTTTTTGAGAATCGTCCATATTGTTTTCCAAAGGAGCTGGACCAGTCGGCATTCCCACCAGCAGTGTAGAAGGGTCTCTTTCTCCCCACATCCTCTCCAACTCTTCTGCTGGAATTCTTATATGGATGGGGAATCTAACAGGAAGCTCCAATTGAAGGTTGCTGTGGAGAAAAGTAAAAGCACCATTGCTAGTAGATGCAACTGGCTGTTCAGTAATTAGTCTGGATGTGGAAAATAAAAGTTGTAAGCTTCTGTTTTCCTTTCTTCCTCTCTTTTTCCTCTTTCTTTCTTTCTTTCTTTCTTTCTTTCTTTCTTTCTTTCTTTCTTTCTTTCTTTCTTTCTTTCTTTCTTTCTTTCTTTCTTTCTTTCTTTCTTTCTTTCCTTCCTTCCTTCCTTCCTTCCTTCCTTCCTTCTTTCTTTCTTTCTTTCTTTCTTTCTTTCTTTCTTTCTTTCTTTCTTTCTTTCTTTCTTTCTTTCTTTCTTTCTTTCTTTCTTTCTTTCTTTCTTTCTTTCTCTCTTTCCTTCTTTCTATCTTTATTTCTCTTTCTCTCTCTTGCTCTCTCTTTTTCTCCCTCCTGCCCTCCCTCCTTCCTGCCCTCCCTCCCTCCCTCCCTCCCTCCCTCCCTCCCTCCCTCCCTCCCTCCCTCCCTCCCACCCTTCCTTCCTTCCTTCCTTCCTTCCTTCCTTCCTTCCTTCCTTCCTTCCTTCCTTCCTTCCTTCCTTCCTTCCTTCCTTCCTTCCTTCCTTCTTTCCTTCTTCTTTCCTTCCTTCCTGTCCCCAGAATTGCTGGGCCTGAAAAACGTTCTATCATTGGGTCTGCCCAGTTCCCTGAGTATCAACACAAAAAATCCTGGGGCCTCTTGTGCAGTACTTAGGAGTGTCCCCCAGTTATTTCATTTTTAAAACTGTAATCTTCTTAGAGTTTTTAATGATTGAGCTGAAGTTAACTGAGGTTTTGTCATATGTAACCATTTTATCATCTGCTACCTGCCTTCCTGATTTTTATATGCATTTATCAAGCATGTAAATCACTTAAGGGTATGAGGCTATGCTTTGAGTGCAATTTTATCATGCCCATGTGTCTGTAAGTTATTTCATGTCATTTTCAAGCTTGACTTATGCATAATTTGAAAATGAAAAACTTGAAATTATCGTAGTGGAATGACAAGTGAGTATTTTTACTTTCTCTCCTGGCTCACCCTGAGCTGTTAGATTTGGAAGTGTTCATGGTCACAGGAAGGATCCTCCATGGACTTCTTCAATATTCCAACCAGGAGCACATGTGTGTTGTGAAAACTCCTTCTTCTGCTGGAATCCTTATATGGACGGGGAATCTAATAAGAAGCTCCAGTTGAAAGTTGTTGTGGGTCAGAGACTGGCTCACATCCCAAAAAACAAAAACAACTGGTGTTGGCGAGGATGTGGGGAGAAAGGGACTCTCCTTCACTGCTGGTGGGAATGCCGACTGGTTCAGCCCTTTTAGAAAACAATATGGACGATTCTCAAAAAATTAGAAATTAAGCTTCCATTTGACCCAGCAATACCACTCTTGGGAATATATCCTGGAGAGGCAAAAAGATATAGTAGAGATGGCATCTGCATTTCTATGTTCATTGCAGCACTGTTTACAATAGCCACAATCTGGAAAAAACCAGAGTGCCCCAAAACAGATGACTGGTTAAAGAAACTCTGGTACATCTACACAATGGAATATCATGTAGCTGTCAGAAAACATGAAGTCATGAAATTTGCATATAAATGGATCAACATGGAAAGTATCATGTTGAGTGAAATGAGTCAGAAAGAAAGAGACAGACATAGAAAGATCGCACTCATATGTGGAATATAATATAACTGAGAAGTACAAGTTCGCAGTGATGCAATTTCTGGCAGATATTTCTCTGGACTTAGTTACTAAAATACTAAAATACAGAATCCCAAAACCATGAGGCCGCTAGTGCAGGGGGCGGGGGAGGTGCAGGAGCAGATGAGATGGCGCCCGTTCAGTCCACTAACCTGCAAGAGGGCTGTCGATCAATTCTAAGGCAGATTCTTACAACAATCTCATGATTTACTTAGAGAAAGTGGGCCAGGATATGGCTCAGGTGGCAGAGTACATGCCTTGCATGTGTGAGACCCTGGGGTTCTATTCCCCATTGCATGGTGACCCGAGTGCCACCCTGCCAGGTATGGCCCTGCAATGATTAAAAAATTTAATTTTAAAAACATAAGTTAAGGGCCGGAGCGATATCACAGCGGGTAGGGTGTTTGCCTTGCACGCGGCCGACCCGAGTTTGATCCCTGGCATCCCATATGGTTCCCCAAGAACCTCCAGGAGTAATTCCTTAGTGCAAAGCCAGGAGTAACCCATGAGCATCGCTGGGTGTGACCCAAGAAAAAAAGCAAAAAAAAAAAAACCAACATAAGTTAGTGGACATATACGTACATGTACACACTTCAAAAATAAGTGAGTAAAATAATAACAAATAGCTACAGGATGGGATAATTGTGGGAGAATAAGAAAACCAGAATGTAGGGTGAGGAGATAGGACAGTGGTAAGATGCTTGTTGACCTGAGTTCAGTCCCCAGCTCTTCACATGGGCCCTGCCAGGAGTGCTCCCTGAGCACAGAACCAGGAAAACCCCTGCACACAGTCGTTGACCCCACCCCGAAACAAAACAAACAAAACAAACACAAACCAAAAAAGAAAACCAGATTTTATGAAATTTAACATTTGAGTAAAATTCTCAACAATTTCAGAAGAAAGAGTTCTGAGTTTCTTAAAAGAGACAGAATTTTAGACAGTTCTTAAAGAAATCTACTTGGTGTTATCTGCTTCCCGCAGCAACAAAACCGCAGAAAGCAACTGTCGGTGCGGATGGGGACAGAGCAGGGAGACTGGATGCCTTCCCGTGGCCCGATCCCTGCCTTTTGCCACCTGCTAAGGATCCTGTTCTCAGAGGTCCTTGAGCTGCAATGAGGAATTCAGTGTGAACCCTTTGCCCTGACCTGCCTTGCACTGAGCTTCCTGAATTTCCCCTGATCTTCCTGGCTTCTCACATCCTGAATTGCTTTCCCAATTAAGGTCCTGCTGCCCCTCTGACCCGAGGCGTGGTTCTGTGCCTCCAGCAGACATGGTCAGTATCCTTCCCCATAAAGTGTGAACTTCACCACAGACTCTCAAATTCAGACGGCTCAGGTCCCCCTCTAGGGGCTCGGTTTACTGCCAGGATTGAAACTCAGATGTCCTGAGTCCTGAGTTTATGCTTCCACCTCTCCATCCACACCACCTCTAAGGCAGAAGTGACAGGGCATGCCAGGCAGTGAGGAAAGCCTGCGTCGTGTTGTGTGGCCATTCGAGGCCTCGTGCACTAGCCCTTTGGAACATATTTGCGGTTCTCATTTGCTTTCACAAGCAGGAACAATAGCATAGATAAAAGTTGCTTAAGAGCAGTTGAAGTGGAAAAAATGTTCTATTTATTTATTCTTCTAAATCAAATAAAAATCTGGCTTACATGCCTACTCAGTGAGCTGAGAGGAAAATTAGGCATCAGTTAGATTCTCGCCAAGCCTTGTCCCTATGTACTACCTGAAATAAGATATGGATGGTGCTGGGTGTAGTCCCCAAAAGAGGAATTTGTGGGCATGGGGGAAAAAGGTCAATTAAGCTTAAGTCTCTTTTTCGGACTTTCTCTCCTCCTATGTCCCTGTCCTTTCCCCCCACTACTCCTTTGAGAGGATCGAGCCCATGGCATCACTTCCCCAATCTCATTTGCTCTTCTTGGCTCATGTGTACCCCGAGTTATGTAGCAGTGAGACTGTGGGTACAGATTCCAGTTATTGAATATGGCATGCTTAACACAGCTCACAGCCTAGAGGGACCACTGAAGTCCCAGGGGTCCTGTGTGCCAGCGCTGTCCAGGGTAAGTTCCTGCTGCGATGAAGATGTTCCATGTGCCATCAGGACATCTATGACTATGACTTTGTTCCCCAGGGAAGTTGGAATGTGGTCCAGAAGCAGAGATTGAGAGAGGGCGGCCTGGAGCTCTGACTACGTCCCCTGGTAGAGAACTGCTTCCCAAACCTGCTGCTAACTCACAACTTGACTCTGAGTGCCGTGGGGTGCTTGAGAGTCACAGGCTGTATTTGTTAGTGCCACACAATCTGACTCTTCTGACCACAATAGCTCTGATCTCCCACAGTGCCTCACAAGACCTCCCATTCAAGCCACTTCCAGCCCTGTCATTATGCCCATCCCCCGACCCCCTATCTCCTGCCCCTGCCTTCTCTTCTTTCTCATCTATTAGACAATCCCTCCCCCACCCCCTATCTCCTGCCCCTGACTTCTCTTCTTTCTCATCTATTAGACAATCCCTTCCTCTCCAGCCTTTGAACTGTCCTCACTTTATCCACACTTCATCTAGGACCACCTGTGTTCATTGTTCTAATCGGATCTCAATTTTGAGGAACATTTATGTATTTATTTATTTATTTTTACTCCTGGATCCTACCTTGTAACTTCTCTTTGTTCTCAGCTCTGTCTTTCCCTAATGAGTCTATCACTGTGAAAAAACAAAGCACCAAATTTCTCAATAAGTTCTACGCTGCATTAAATGATGAATAAATCATACAGTTTCAATTACAGTGGTAAGGCTCTGGGAGTGGAGATAAGGGAAGAAATTATTTTCCTTCATTCATGCCAAGTTGGCACTTTTGTCAAACGCCTGAGATTCTGGAATGGGAAGTTCCACAGAAAACAATTGATGTAGAAGCATAAGCATCTGGGTTAGACCACAGGGGAGAACAGCCCTCACTCAACACCCACCTAAGCCCAAGGTCAGCATCCCATGAAACAAATTCCTATCCTCGCTCCCCCAGGAAAAAGGCCTAGTGACGGAAATGTTTATTCCTTGGAGAAATAAAGAAAAGTCAGGGTTCAAGATTCAGGGTAAATGAAATCTTTCATCAAACATTTTTTAAATCCTCCTACGTCTTCTCATGCTTCATCCAGTCCTCAAAAATGGTGCCTACACCCAGAGCTTTTCTTTCTCCCTCATCTCAGCTACACGAAACGTCTTGGCATGGGTCCAAGAGTGGCCCAGTCCTAACACACTTCCTTGGCAAAGGGGAGTACCCACTGCCCACCCAGAGCAGCTGAACAAAAACAAACAGCTCCCAAACTCTATTGTTAGAGAGGGATGTAATGCTCTCAGCTCTAGCCCCATCCTCTGCCTCTTTTCTTCCTTTCAGACCAGGGTTTGTTGTTGTTTGATGGGAAGGAACATCTTTCCCTGGGAGCCCTGGCGGCCGAAGTCATCTAAGCTCTGAGCCTTGTCCTTTGAAGGGGTCTGACTCTCCTGACCTGCGCTATTTGTCCCCCTGCAGCCATAACACAGCGCCTGCCAGGCCCCTGGCCTCATGAACCCCGCTTTGCTGCAGCTGGGTGGAAGGAAACAAGTGCTTCCAATGTCACCGTTTCTGCCCCTGCTCATTGTTCCTGGGGTTGGTTGCAGCATGAGTGGTTCAAAGGCACAATCTTCTTTTGCTCTCACTTTGGAGTCCTGTATGTTTTCCCCATCCGCCCCTATTATCCCGGGCACCTTATTTTTCCTCTTGGTCCAAATCAAACACTGTTTATCAGTCATAGGAAGGGCTTTGCAGGGTTCCTGCCCACAGTGCAGAGTGATACACAAGGCTTCCTGTGCACACATGGCCCCACTCCAGCGCAGTGGGACCGGCATCGGGTAGGTCAGAGTCACAAAGTGGAATCGGCTGTGCCAGGGCCATGGGGACACATCTGTGCTTTCTCGACTGCTGTCACTGATCACCAGGGAGCCTCTGATAGAAACTTCAAAGCCTAGCTAAAATGGAACTTTCTCAGGGAGGGCCAAATGTGTACAAAGGGTGTCCATAGAGACCCAGAAAAATGGTCCCATGGATCCGTGCCCGTCATAGAAATACTCACACTTTCAAAACGTTTAACCAGGAAGTCCTCGAGGACGGGCTAGTCTTTGCAGTTCAGTGCATCCTGGGGAGATCTCCCTGGCACTGTTCTTTGCAAGTGGCACTCTCTCATTCCACAGTGCCCCGAGGGCTGGGAACATGGCTTTGCCAAGTTCCCTCACTGCTCAGGGCTCTTGGTAAATTGATACAACTAGACTCAGTGCTGGACTGGAGCAATAGCATAGTGAGTAGGGCGTTTGCCTTGCATGCGGCCGACCCGGATTCAGTTCCTCCATCCCTCTCTAGGAGCAGAGCAAGCTACCGAGAGTATCCCGCCCACATGGGAGAGCCTGGCAAGCTACCCATTGCGTATTCAATATGCCAAAAACAGTTACAAGTCTCACAATGGAGATGTTGCTGGTGCCCTCTCGAACAAATTGATGAACAACGGGACAACAGAGCTACAGTGCTACAGATTCAGTGCTAGTCATGAACTACAGTGCTCTGTGGACTAGTCGCATTGCAGGGATTCTGTTGAGATGGAATCAGAGGCTATGCAGATCGCTGGGTCCACAGATCAGCAAGGGCCATTGGTGGAGACAGTTTCATGTTGTGTGGACAGTGCTGGGCACAGGCACACAATACAGTGGTGATGTAGTCTTTGTCTGGAGAAACTCATAGTCTGGTAAAGAGAAGGGAGACACCCGAGTAAATAAATCATGGGATTCCATGTGTGACACCATATATTTAGTAAGTCCAAAGCGTGAGTAGAAAGCTCAGGAAAGTAGAACAGGGGAGTGAAGCATAAAGAAGGGAGTTCTGGAAGTGCTGGGTGACATCACAGAGAATCTCAGTCACTCTATTGAAGATGAACCTGTCTAGCTGAGAAGGGGCTAATAGAGACAGTGGGGAGAATATTCTAAGAATAGGGAGCTAGCGGAACACAAGTGTTTTTATCTTCCCACCTACACAGAGGGAGCAGGGCTGCCGCCCGCATCTGTGAACAGCAACCATTTTCCAGGTCACCACCCAGAGCCACCCAGGGGAAGACAACAGGCTTCAAAGCAGCTAGTCCATAGCTCCGTGCAGGGGGCTTGGTGCCTGAACCCTGAATTGAGTACCTACTCAATATAAAGCAAGTCATAGTATTGTTCAGGATTTCAAAATTGGTAAACAGAGTGCAGTAAGTTATTTGAGGTTCTGGTAGTGAGTTGGGGCAAGGGAGTTAGTCAAGGGTTCAAGCTGAATGAGGAGGCTTGGTTGAAAAGGAGAAGGATCCATTGGAGGGTGCAGGAAGACACAAACAAGAGAGGGGCACACAGTCCAAGGAAGTTTATTGTCTTCCATCCTTTCACCCTCTTGAGACCCCCAAATTTGCCAATGCCCAGAGAATATTCCCAGCATGTTCTCGAGAGTTCACATCATTGTATCACTTTTCTTCTATTTATTTTTTTTTGTTTACCTGGTAAACTTTTTAAAAAATCTAACTGCCGGGGGCCGGAGCGATAGCACAGCGGGTAGGGTGTTTGCCTTGCATGCGGCCGACCCGGGTTCGATCCCCGGCATCCCATATGGTCTCCCAAGCACCGCCAGGAGTAATTCCTGAGTGCAAAGCCAGGAGTAACCCCTGAGCATTGCTGGGTGTGACCCAAAAAGAAAAAAAAATCTAACTGCCCAGATAGAACTTTTAGCAAATTCCTATGTGACTATCAGTCAGAATTACCAAGTGTTAGAAGCATGCTGCATTGGCTCTTCCTTTTATCCCTTCTCTGATCTCCAACTCTCTTCACAGGAGCATGACTAGGAACTTGACCTGTATCTACAAATACTGTATAAAGGGATAATCCTGCATCATGATAGAAAAAGAGTTTCCACAATGGGGAAAAACTAAGAGCCTTTCCTCTAAGATCAGGCACAAGACAAGGATGCCCACTCTCACCACTTCTCTTCAACATAGTACTGGAAGTACTTGCGATAGCTATTAGACAAGAAAAAGAGATTAAGGGCATCCAGATAGGAAAGGAAGAAATCAAACTCTCACTATTTGCAGATGATATGATACTATATCTAGAGAAGCCTAAAGGCTCTACTAAGGAATGGAACTTTTAGAAACAATAGACTTACACAGTAAAATTGCAGGCTACAAAATCAATACCCAAAAATCCATGGCCTTCCTATATACAAACAATGAGGCAGAGGAAAAGGACATGAAAAAACCAATCCCATTGACAATCGTACCCCAGAAAATCAAATACCTCAGAATCAGCTTAACCAAGGAAATAAAAGACCTCTACAAAGAAAACTATAAGACGCTACTCCATGAAATAAAAGAGGACATGAGGAAATGGAAACATATACCCTGCTCATGGATACGGAGAATCAACATTGTCAAAATGGCAATACTCCCCAAAGCATTATACAGGTTCAATGCGATCCCTATAAGGATACCCATGACATTCTTCAAAGAAGCAGATTGAGCAATGCTAAAATTCATATGGAACAACAAACGCCCACGGATAGCTAAAACAATTCTTGGGAAAAAGATGATGGGAGGCATCACCCTCGCCAACCTCAAACTTTACTACAAAGCAGTAACAATTAAAACAGCATGGTACTGGAACAAAGGCAGAGCTGAAGACCAATGGAACAGGGTGGAATATCCCTACACACAACCTCAAGTGTATGATCATCTAATCTTTGATAAGGGAGCAAGAGATGTGAAGTGGACCAAGGAAGGCCTCATTAACAAATGGTGCTGGCACAACTGGACAACCACATGAAAAAGAATGGGCTTAGACCTCGACCTGACACCATGCACAAAAGTCAGATCAAAATGGATTAAAGACCTCAACATCAGACCACAAACCATAAGGTACATTGAAGACAAGGTCGGCAAAACCCTCCACGATATTGAAGATAAAGGTATCTTCAAAGATAACATGCAACTGGCCAACCAAGTGAAAACAGATCAACAATGGGAGTACATTAAACTAAAAAGCTTCTGCACCGCAAAAGATACAGTGACCAGAATATAAAGACAATCTACAGAATGGGAAAGGATATTTACACAATACCCATCAGATAAGTGGTTGATATCAATGGTATATAAAGCACTGGTTGAACTCTATAAGAAGAAAAAAATCCAACACCATCAGAAAATGGGGCGAAGAAATGAACAGAAAATTTTCCAAGGAACAGATACAAATGGCCAAAAGGCACATGAAAAAGTGCTCTACATCACTAATCATCAGGGAGATGCAGTTCACAACAACCATGAGATACCATCTCACAGCACAGAGACTAGCACACATTCAAAAGAACAAAAGCAACCAGTGTTGGAGAGGATGTGGGGAGAAAGGGACCCTTCTACACTGCTGTTGGGAATGCCAACTGGTTCAGCCCTTTTGGAAAACAATATGGACGATTCTCAAAAAATTAGAAATTGAGCTCCCATTTGACCCAGCAATACCACTGCTGGGAATATGTCCCGGAGAAGCAAAAAAGTATAGTCGAAATGACATCTGCACTTATATGTTCATCGCAGCACTGTTAACAATAGCCAGAATCTGAAAAAAACCCGAGTGCCTGAGAACAGATGACTGGTTAAAAAAACTTTGGTACATCTATACAATGGAATACTATGCAGCTGTTAAAAAATGAGGTCATGAAGTTTGCATAAAAGTGGATCAGCCTGGAAAGTATCATGCTAAGTGAAATGAGTCAGAAAGAGAGAGACATACATAGAAAGATTGCACTCATCTGTGGAATGTAGAATAACAGAGTAGGAGACTTACACCCAAGAATAGTAGAAATAAGTACCAGGAGGTTGACTCCACGGCTTGGAAGCTGGCCTCACATTCTGGGGAGAGGGCAACTCAATTAGAGAAGGGAACACCAAGTAAAATGTGGTTGGAGGCCATGTGGGAGAAGGGTGATGCGGGCTGAATGTAGACTAGAGACTGAACACAATGGCCACTCAACACTTTTATTGCAAACCACAACACTTAATCAGAGAGAGAGAACTAAAGGGAATACCCTGCCACAGTGGCAGGGTGGGGTGGGGGGAAGATGGGATTGGGGATGGTGGGAGGGATGCTGGGTTTATTTGTGATGGAGAATGGGCACTTGTGAAGGGGTGGGTTCTCTAACTTCTTATGAGGGAAACATGAGCACAAAAATGTATAAATATCTAACTGCACCCTCAAAAAATAAATTAAAAAAATTTAAAAAAAGATTTTCCTAAAAATGGTTCTAGTTAGTTATATTTTTCTGCTGACATTCAATATTATTAAAAAAGAGAGAAAGGGAAAAGAAAATGGTTTTCTCGATGACTTTTTGTGAGCTTCTTTCTATTCTCAAATGACTTATTCAATATCATGTTTTTAGTGGTAAATCTAAGCATCTATATCATGTTTTTATTGTTAAATCTAACTATCTGTATTTTCAAAATAAATTATTTGCACTCATTTTCGTTAAGGGGGAAAATTAAAAGAATAGTTTAATATTATAAACCTAAGGATTTCAACCTACAGATATGAGCTTTTTTTCTACCTAAACTTCACCTTTGTAATATAATACGAAAAGAATTAAATTTTGAGCATTCTTTTTAAAAAAAAGAAAAGAAAAAGAGTTTCCAGGTATCCAAATATATGAAAGCTTATTTCATGATCTCACCAAGAGGGGTGGAAAAGATACCTGTTTGCTGCTATTGTTTATTTTACTTGTTTAACCTGATATGTTTCTTAGAACAGAAAAATGATTTTGAAAGCTGAAAGAAAGGATGTATTTTAAGCAGTGGTGAATGAGGTGTCAGTGGGTTGTACATATCAATCTGGAGTTGTGACTGTGGGACATTTAAGATTTTCTCTTTGTCTTTCAGATTCTGTAGTCTTCTGGATCCTGTGGCTGACTTCCTTGCAGGTATTCTGATAAGGATCCAGAATTTTCTTTCACTCTTTTTTTTTCTAATTAGTTTCATTTATTTATAGCCATGAACAATTTTTCTGTTTGTTTTTTTACAATTAAAATTTTATTTATTTCTTTATTTATTTGAGTTACCTTGAGATAGAGTTACAAGGCTGATTATCGCTGGGTTTCAGTCATACTCTTTCTCTTTCATAGCCAGCAAAATCATGACACCCTCTCTGGGTTTCACATACTGCTAACTGCTCTAAGTTGAGTTATTTATTTATTTTTACTACATTTTATTACAAAGCATACATTTGAGCCTGAAAGTTGGTAGTGGGTTTGGAAGTCAACTTAGATTTGGACTTGGTCCCAAGTTGCTGTCTTTCCCAAAGCTCTTGGCAACCCTGCAGTAATGTTGCCCTTCTCTTCAGTTGGTTTAAGTATCTGTATCTTGCAATCACAAGCGCTCTAATGGGAACAGGCATGATGAGGCCAGGGATCGATGAGATTCTTGAGGGTGGATGCTAAGCAGTTTTATCTCTCACTACAGGATTGTGACTACTTTATGCTTGTGGAAGGCAACACAACACAAGGACTTTGCAGGGGGATGGTGAGGTACTGTTTGGGGTTGGGATTAGAGAAGAGAAGAGAGGCAGAAAGCAGTGCAATAAGGCAGGTGAGAGGTGATGAAGTCCTGAGAAAGCAGTGGGAATGAGAATTGTCAGGGGAAGAGAAGATTAGAATTTGTCAGTATCTGGTTTGCCTACACAAGATATCTTCCATGTGCTTTCTGATTTACTCTTACTTCACAGAACTCCTGGAATGGCATGTTTAATTATTATCCCTATCTTATAGATAAGAACTTAGAAGCTGAGCAATATTAATTTGATCTAAATCACGTAACTCGTAAGTGACTGAGCCAAAATGTGAATGTCTGTCTCTACCACCAGCACCTACTGATGCTCTTTTAGTTACATAATGGACCTTGTGGTGGGGATTAAGAATGACTTGTCTGATGGAAATGAAAAGGAGAAGAGATTTCTTGAAATCACATGTGTGGGTAACTATTAATTGGGGGGCTACTAATTGAATGGATACAAGAGGCCAAATTTACTTGGAGAAGAAGACAATGATTTCATTTTGTTTAAGAAATTGGAAGTAATCTACATAGAAAATTATTTCTCCATCTCCTTCCCATTCCCTTGTTGATGTTGTGGTGATAGCAGGAAGTTTCTCACTCTCTCTCTCTCACACACACACACTCACACACATACTGTCACTGTCATCCTGTTGCTCATCGATTTGTTCGAGCGGGCACCAGTAATGTCTCTCATTGAGAGATTTATTGTTACTGTTTTTGGCATATCCAATACGCACGGGTAGCTTGCCAGGCTCTGCCATTCGGGCTCCACACTCTCGGTAGCTTGCCAGGCTCTCCGAGAGGGGCAGAGGAATCGAAGTTGGGTCGGCCACATGAAAGGCGAAAGCCCAACTGCTGTGCTATTGCTCCAGCCCACACATACTCACAAATTTTATTGTGGTGCTCACACAATGGTGGTGCTTGCTGGGGGTGTTTGTACACAACTGACTTTGGTGTAGTGGAAATTATTTGCATATGCAGCAGGAATTATTTGCACCAAGTATGCAACTCTTAGCGTCATTTTGCAAGACAGGCCATTAGCCACACTAAGCTGTCTCCTGGCCCCTCTGATAGAGATATCTAATGGAAATGTGAAGCTGGAGCCCAGGAGAAAGTTTAAGGTCATTGGCTAATTACTGACTGAAGTACCAAGAGGGAGGATGAAGGACTTCCTTGAATTGGTGAAATGAGAAGAGAGATAGGGTATAGTCTAAAGATCCCAAAATCTTAGGAGAAGGTAGAGCAGGAACGAAGTAAAGAGTTGAGAAGAATGATCAAAAAGGTAGGCAGAGGATGCATAGGAAGTAGAATCTGTAAAACAGAGGAGATGGTTCTTTTTTGTTTTAATAAAATGGGAATTTTCAACATAGATAAATGCTAAAGAGGTCAAAATAGAATATAGATGGGAAAAGAAGGAAGTCATCAATGACCTTTGTAAGGACAGGAAAAAACTGAGTGATTAATTCTGCCTAGGGCAGGCTAGAGAAAAACTTCAAAGAAGAGCTGACATTTGAGTTGGACCATGAAGCTGATGGGATCATGCCAGGCAGAAAAGAGGGTAAAAGGCATTTCGGGCAAAGGGTACAACATGAGAAGAAAACAAAAATACAAAACTAAGAGACCATTTTAAATTGAGTTAGAGATTTTTGTACTTTAATAGACAACATCAGATAGCCAATAAAGGCTATTCAATCATGCTTTATTTCTATATTTTGGAGAAACTTATGGTTTAGAGAATCCTACAATAGATTTAATTTTTTACACTGGGAAATATGGTTGCTGTGTTCCAAGAGGATTCAGCTATTAATGCTTTATAGAAATAGAGTTCTAATAAGAGTAATTGAAGAGATATATGGCATAGATTTCAAAAAACAGTACGTGACAGCTATTGTGAGAAACACCCCCAAAGCTTATCACAGCACTGTTAAGTTCCCACTCACAGAACTGATAGGGTTCATATGTAATTGTGGACAACTCTCCTCTACAAAGCAAACCACAGATCTATATTTCTTCTTTCTGTGATATAAACTGCACCACTCAATTCCCATCATGAGCATGTAGAATGAACCCATGCAGAAATCACACTCAATCAGCCTTCCTGTAAGTGATACCTCACAGCTTCCACAGCTATAGGCCACATTTACTCAAAAGACCAAACCCATGGAAAACGAGACTGGAAAATGATGTTGTAGAGTAGTACAAAGTGTATTCCTTCAGTCACATGGCCTTAAGTTATGAAGTATTACTTGCTTCCGGTAAAAAAAATGCAAATGGTTTTAGGCACTTTTTTTTAACCTCCAAATAGGTGTTGTGCCCAAGTTTCAGATCCCCAATTGTGGAGAGACCAAGTCCACACATGATAATGCAAAAGTAGAGGAACTTTATTACTAGCCTGAGCTATCACTAGCTCGAGCTGGGTTCCAAGTCTCATCCAATGCAGTGGAGTCTTGACAAGGACCCTGACTCCAAGTCACAAGCAGCTTATATAGGGTTCAGAGTTAAGAAGCAATTTATATACTGGTCTATTTTTAGCATTGGCCCTATTACAATGGTGGTCAGCAGTTAGGCAAAAGTTAGTAACACTTTCTAAGGAGAGTACAGTGACCCTTCATGACAGCTAGACCCAACTGCCCAATTCCTTATCTTGGCAAATTACTCAACTGGGAGTTTACCAGCAACTGAAAGTCCTGCTTTGGGGTAACAGAAACTGAGGCTGAGCTGAGACTTCATGAGCTTGTCATGGCATCAGTTTTGCCCTCACATAGGTAAGTTTGATCCTCTAATTCAGGAATAAACTTCATTTATAAACAAAATATTGTGTTAGGGATATGGCTCAAATGATAGAGAACATACAAGCAGTTGTAAAGTGCAGAAGTAGGTTCCATATGCCTCACCCTCACCTGCCAGCACTCCACAATATAGTCCTTGGACCCTGGCGCACTGCTAGGGCCACTCCAAGCATCGTTTGGAGCAGTTCCTATAAAAGAAGAAAATATATTGTCCAGAGACATAGTATAAGAGTTTAGGTGCATGCAGCCTTGCATGTTGCTGACCCTGATTTGACCCCCCCCACACACACCCCATACCTCATATGGTATCCCAAGCCATACCAGAAATGATTCCTGAGCATAGTTTGCCTCTGGACACTAATGATTGTAGCCTCAAAACAAGATAACAAAGAAAATAAGAGAAAAACACATTTTCATAGAATAAGCAAAATTTTGATTTCACTCAAGCTCTTCCATTACACAGTGAGTTACTCAAGTACCTCAGATGATGTTTACAAATCTGAGTTGGATTCAAAACAATTCTCAAGGTGAATTAAATTCAATGAATTCAATGTGTTTCCTTCAGTGGCTGGCTGTGGGGAATGTGCCACAGGGAAGTACCACATTTCTGAGGAAAATTCTCGTCAGCTCTGACAGCTGAACCTGAAGGAAGATTTATCCCATAACATACTGGTAAAATAACAAGGCCTAATTTTTGCATATTCAACCCAAGTCATCTGAATCTTTTTGTCCAAGTAATAATATAAATATATTAACAGCAATTTTAGGAAAGAAAAAAGAGACTCAGATGTTAGTCCTTATAGACCAGAGACTTCAACCTACTGATGAAATAAGTTGTTTGATTTCTTTTTGAAGGTGATTCAAGACCTAAGGGTCTTGTGAACATTTAGCAAACGTAAATTGTGTTGATGTGTACATTTAGTTTTCCCTCCATTTTGAAGCAGATTGCTCACCATGAAAAGAAATTTCTAGAAAGTTGTTTTTGTTGAGAGAATCCCAGTTCTTTGTTTTCATGTAGGTTCCCAGTTGGTGTGATGCTGAGGTCAGAACAGCTCTAGCATCCACTTTCTGTCACTCATGGATTTGTTTTTTGTTGACCAACATTTTAGTCTGAATAATTGCAACTCTCAACCTTTCAAAGTCTCTTTGGGGTGATAGATGATAGAGTTCTCACTCCTTAGGAGCTGCCTCTACCCTCAAAAGGATAGAAGCTCTGCTTTTCAACATATCTTCTGATAATTTGAACCAGCTGTATTACTCCAGAAATGCTCCCCAAACACTGTTGAACATTAACTCTTGCCGGTCAATCCCTTATTTAGACTTTATAACAAAAATGTAAGGAACTTTCAAGACAATATATTTTCTTCTTTTAATAATCTCCACTGTGGGCATTTGAAACATTTTCAAAGGTAAAGAGACTTACCCTTTTTCAGGCCACAGGAGGTTCCTGGATGAACTGACTCAGAGACCAATGGCCCCTTCCAGGAAAATAGCTTACTGTTCTGTCTTCTCCTTCTCCTTTCACTTCCTGCAAAGCAAGGGTATTCAGAGCCCATTTTATGGGGCTTCAATTGGGAGTATAAGATGTGTTTGTATACCTAGTATAAGCATAGGTCCTAAGTAAATGTCTGTGGAAGGTGAAGATTTTAAACAAAGGGCCAGAATGACAGTACATCAAGCAAGCACTTGTTTTGCATGTGGCCCAAGCAGGTTTGACCTACAGTAACCCATATGATCCTCAAGCCTGCCAAGAGTGATTCCTGAGTGCAAAGCCAGGAGTAACACCTGAGCACCATCAGGTGTGAACCCCAAAACAAAGCAAAAGTTCAGGAAACATTTGAAAATTCAGCAGAGGAGAGAAGGCAGATGGAATAGAGAAGGGATCACTAAAAAAATGATGGCTGGAGGAATCAGTCAGGATGGGAGATGTGTGCCAAAAGTAGATAATGGACCAAACACAATGACCTCTCAGTGTCTGTGTTGCAAGCCATAATGCCCAAAAGTAGAGAGAGAGTATGGGGAATATTATCTGCCATTGAGGCAGGGGGAGGAGGGAGAGGGGGGTATACCAGGGATATTGGTGTTAGGGTATGTGCACTGGTGGAGGGATGGGTATTTGATCATTGTGTGATTGCAACCCAAACATGAAAGCTTGTAACTATCTCACGGTGATTCAATAATTTTTTTTTAAAAATTCAGTAGTGACAGAGAGATAGTATAGTGGATGAGGTTCTTGCCTTGCATGCTGCCAATCTTGGTTGATCCCTGGTACCATGTATGGAAAGGTCCCTCAAAGTTCACCTCAACCACGGGTAAGCTCTGAGCACTATCCAAACCCCTCCCAATTTTTAAATTTAAAATTGGTAAATGAAGGCAAACAGATTTGTATATTTTTAACTTTTTTCAGCTGTAAATGTTTTTAAATTATGAAGTCTTTCCAGCACTAATTCATGCAAACATTGCTTTGGGAAAATGTCATGACAGGGGCAGGTGAGCACAGTGGGGGAGAGGGAAGCCACATCCAGAACCTGGGTCACTTAAGCTTCTGATTATCAAGAATGAAGAGAGCTCACAGTGGCTGAGCAGGAATAAATCATTCTGGGGAAAGAATCAGGAGCATTGATTGAATTCACTTGGTGGAAGTTTGTTTGTTGGACCAATTTTGCCTTTGGAAAGCTGAACTATCCTCAACCTATATGGTGATGCTCATACTGAAAGTTCAAAGTTATTTACAGGCTCTTATGGACATTGTCTTATTTTTTCCTTTCAACTTCTTTCAATGCCCAGAAAGCCTAGGTTTATACATTGCCACCTCCTTCTATAGAAGGAGGAAATGGCAGCAATCTAGTCTCCAGGAGGCTGGGAAATAATGGAGCAAAGTACCTCCCACAGATTTGGAGTTGGAAATGTTGTGATACATGGGACAATTGGCCAACACTCCTCTCCAGAGAGGAGCAATTTAAACACACTGGACACTATGTGGGGTGGGAGTGAGGGTGGGCTGGGGGGCCGAGCCCAGTGCCGAGTGCCAGATTGGGAAAGCTTTGTGTCCTCACCAACACATACTGGATATGATTTCAGGTTTCAATACATTCACTTGCTCTTCATATCAGTGCATCAGTTTCTGTAATTATGACAATCGTCTTAATATTATATGTATATATTTACAATTATTTAATTAGTTTATATGTCTCCTTTTCCCCCCTCTGATTATGTTAATCTATGAACTAAAGATATAGCTTCTTTGGCAAACCATTGATTCAGCTTTTTTTCTTATTTGGCACATTAATTTTCTGGTCAGAGTTAAATGAAGATTATTCATGTTTTGAGATAAACAATGGTGGACCACAGTGCTTCCCATTCATATTCTTTGCACTGCTGAAATATTTCATTTTAAACAATTGGGAGTTGTAACTTGCCTCTTTGCTGAGTCTTTAGGCTATGTAATTGGACAGGTGACCTCTTATTTAATGCATATGATTCAGGCTATCATAGATTATAGATAAAAAATTTGCCAGTTTTAGCTTCTTGTAGTTAGTGTAAAAACTGAATCAAGAATTTTAAATAATTCAAGACAGATCAAAAAGTCTTCTGTCAAAAATACAAATAGGCCTGGCAGTCATGACCACAAACTGTCTCTAGTGCTATATAAACTCATTAACCAGCCATGATCCAGAAACTTATAATTAAATCTCAGAAGAGATCAACAAGCTGAAGAGATGCTTTGGGACCCCAAAGTCATCATACAGTTTTAAAAATTTAACTCCAGTTGTATCACACTATTAAAAATTTTAGAATTCCAGGAGTGCACAGCCACTAATGTACCAGGAGTAGCACACCATATTGAATGGGATTTAAAGTAGAAGGCAACCAATCTTGATTAAAAAATATTACCACAAAAGACTCAACCTGTAACAACATGTTGGTAATCTCTTATACAAGGGCTTAATGGCTCCAGGGTGAGATATGACAATCTTCATACACTTTCTTCTAAGGAAATCTTTTTGGATAATTTTTAGTGAATTATTCATAACAAACAATACAAAATAAAATATTTAGGGCCTGCTATTGGGGCAGGCTTGGGTGTTGTTGGGAAAATTCAAAATAATGGTGGTGGGAAGGGAGTGGAATTGGTGATGGAATAGTGAATGTAATAAATCATTGTGAACAACTTTATCAAACAAAATAAAAAATACAAATAGCAAAAAGGCTCATGAAAAAAATTGCTCTACATCATTAATCATCAGAATATGCAAATAAAAAATAATGAGATATTGTCTCATATTACAATGAGATAGTGTCACATACCACAGAGACTGGCACCATCAAAAAGAACAAGAACAACCAGTGATGGTGTGGATGCAGGCAGATAGGGAGTCCTCCTTCATTGTTGCCACCACAATGCTGACTGGTCCATTCTTTTTGGAGAACAACATGGAAATTCCTCAAAAAACTAAAATCGATCTTTTATATGACCGAACAAATTTCTGAGATATACCTTGGGGGTCCAAAAACACACAGCAGAAACACCCTCTGCACTTCTATGTTCATTTCAGAACTATTCACAATAGCCAGAATCTAGAAACAACCCAATTGCCTGAGTACAGACGCCTGGATAAGGAGACTATGGTACATCTGCACAATGGAATAATAAGCAGCTGTTAAGAAAAATGAAGTTATGAAAGTTGCTTAAAAGTGGATGGATGTAAAAATAAATAAAGAAAAACCTTGGGACTGGAGCAATAGCACAGTGGGTAGGGCATTTGCCTTGCACGTGGCCAACCGGGTTCGATTCCCAGTATCCCATATGGTCCCCTGTGCACCTCCAGGCGTAATTCCTGAGTGCAGAGCCAGGAGTAACCCCTGTGCATTGCTGGGTGTGACCCAAAAAGGAAAAAAAATAAAGAAAAGTGGATGGACGTGGAGAGTATCAAGCTGAATAGAATGAGTCAGAAGGAGAGGGATAAAGAACAACTGCGCTCATTTGAGGGATATTAAAATACATGGTATATGACTAATAACCAAGGACAGTAAAAACAACAGCCAGGAGGACTGGTTTACAGTTGGAAGTTTGCCAAAAATGTTAGAGGGGAGGACAGTTAGGATACAGAAGGGACCATTATGACAAAGATAGTTGGAAATGATCACTGGACAACAACTGAGTGCTGAAAGTAGAAGCAGAAGCAAACATGATCACCTTTCAGTACCTGTATTGCAAACCATAATGCCCAGAAGGAGAGAGAGAGAAAGAGATAAAGAGAGAGAGAAATTAGAAGAGTACCTGCCATAGAGGCAACAGGGCCGGGAGAGGGGCTGTTGGCTGGAGAGAAACTGGGGACATTGGTGATGGAAATGTACACTAGTGAAGGTACTAGTGTTGAGACATTGTATTACTGAAACAATTAACACATTTGTAACTGCATATCTCATGGTGATTCAATAAAAAATAATTTAAAAAAGTCTTCTGTCTACTTTCAGTGGGTTTTTTTTTGGTTTACAAGAAGAAAGAGAACTAGAAGCATGAAAACTAGAGTTTCTATACTTAACAGAAACACAAGTAATGTTCTCAATCTCTAAGGGTTTGTATTTAACTTCTAATATGTTACAAATCTGGTCAACTCTCTACTTTTAGTGAATTTACTTACATTCCTAGACAGAAACTTGAACTTGGTCATGCTCCTTTTGGGGTGACATGGACAGAATAACAGTGCAACTTAAACGATTTACTTGTACTCAGATTTTTTTTCTTTTTGGGTCACACCCAGGGATGCTCAGTGGTCACTCCTGGCTCTGCACTCAGGAATTACCCCTGGTCATGCTCAGGGGACCATATGGGATGCTGGGAATTGAACCTGGGTCGGCTGCGTGCAAGGCAAACGCCCTACCCGCTGTGCTATCACTCCAGCCCCATCAGGAGACAGCATGAGCCTCTGGAACATGAGTTTCTAAGAGACATAAAAGAAAAGCAGGATTTCACATCTCCTTTGTGTTTTATGAATGCTAGGGAAATGTTGGCTGTTTACTAATTATCAAAGCTGTTTTTATGACTTCCCCAAAGGAAAACAAGAAAGGAAAGGATCCAAGTGCATATTCCTTTAGGCTTCAGATGAAAGCTTGACCTTTAGTGTTCTGGGGGGAACTGCATGGTTTGTAACACTGGAAAATAAAACTCGGAATGCATGTTCAGGAAAGCAGGAAGCTTTGAAGTTGGAAGCCAAACAGGAACAGCTGTCATGATTAGGGTGTGTGTGTGTGTGTGTGTGTGTGTGTGTGTGTGTGTGTGTGTATGTGTGTATGTGTGTGCGTGCGCGCACGCGCGTGCACATGCACGTGCATGTGTGTGTACACATGCCTGTGCACACGCGTGGGTGCACTGGCCTGTCATGAGGATGCCGAGAACATCCCAGGAGCCTTTTTATTCTCGTGGCACTTTCTGCTGGTGCCCCATAGACACTCTTGATCACCCAAGGACACAAAGATTTCAGGGCTTCTTAATATTTTCCCCAGAGGAAATATGGCTACATTCCCTATACTACCAATGTTGCAAGGAAGTCTCAGACACAAAGAAAATAGGAGCAGAGAACATGCCATTACTGTTGAAAATTTAATTACAACAATTTCAGACTATCAATCAAGTTGAACTAGTACAAAAACACTTTGCCTTTTTAAACTTTTGAGACCTTGCAACCAAGAAGAATCAAGCAGAAAATTTCTTTTTTATAGAAATTATTTTCTTACTAGGATGTACAGAATTGGTTGAATGCTATCAATCAACATTCAAAATTTAACATAAAATTTCTTCTCCCTTGAGAGGATGTGAAAAATCTCTGAGCTTGTCAGCAACCATAACCACCGGGTTCCCGTATTTATTTGCATTCTTACTTTGGTCTCTTTTCAATGGACAGGCTCTTTATGGCTTCCTTCCTGTTCCTATCAGCGGAAATTGAACAGTGAAAATGGCAAATAACTTGACCCTATTAGTTCCCAAGTTTTGGATTCTTTTATACATACTTTAAAGATTCAAACCAGTTATTACTTTCTAAAAATAAAACATAGGGTTATGTTTATTGTCCTCCTAGTTTTGTGTTAACTATCTGAAGAATTTAAGACTGTGTCATTTGCACTGGACATCACTAGAGCATTTGGGTTTGTAAGAGTCATGTTCTGACTTGAAACTCGCCACTTACTACAAATGGCAATGTGTAGTAAATGCAATAGCAAGTGTAAGTACACTAGCAATCTTGTCCTGTGTATAAAGTTTATGCTGATATTATTTTCTCACCAGCTGTCATGTGTGGACTTGCGTGCTGCAGGAGACAGAGGAAGATGACTGCATGGGTTAGAAAGTATAAGTATGTCAACCATTTTCATAGTACATAACAACAGACACTACACAATAAGCATGTGACTGTCTAAGGTAGGTTAGCAAAAGGGCTGCATGGCTTGCTATGAGATAAAAAATTGTATAGCTTAATGCCAACTGTGAAGAAGGTTCTGGGAATAGACAGCTATTTGAATTGATGTTTGAATTTAATGGACCCAGATTTGTTGGATTCCTTTGGCTCCTCCAATACTCTCATCTGTCACCTTGATAAGTTTACAGACAGCCGAAGAGCCCAGATCACTCATTAGCTAATGTTTCTCCAGAAGCCCAAGTGGAAAATGTCCATTTAGAAAGCAAATTGATAACAATTGTGAGGCGCTTTGTTTTAAATGCCCTGCATTTTCTCATTTGCTCCTCACAAGTCTAGAGGCAGGAATTATTATCAACATTTTACAGAGGAGGAAGTTGAAACTTGAAGCACTGAATTGATGAGATAGCATCTTTCCTGTGGCAAATTAAGCCTCTTCACTAAGACTTGACTCTGTGCTCTTTTTTTTTTTTTTTTTTTTTTTTGCGGTTGAGGGAGGCACACTTAGCAATACTCAGGAATTACTCCTTGCTCTGCACTCAGGCGTTGCTCCTGGCAGTGTTTGGGGACGGCAGGAGATGCTAGGATCAAACCCAGGTTGACCACCTGACAGGCAGATGCCCTCCCAGCAGTACTATTGCTCAGCCTCTTGACTTTACACACTTTTGCAAATGTAATTTTGAACCATTTGTTTCTCTGAGCCTTTGCTATGGGCTTCAATCAGAAATTCTAGAACTTACTGTCCCACAATTTCCTCAGCAAGTAAATATGCATGTAGACTTGTTAATTAATATTAACATACAATTTCCACTCAAACTGTACCCTAATTGGTTTCCAAGGAATTTCAGTACCACTAAACCATTTCTTTCCCAACTATTTTAGAAGGCACCCAGGAGATTCCAAGCTCTGCTGTCATTTACGTTCACAGTGGGGTCAACCCCTCTCTAAGGTGTGAGAGTGTCCCCTTCCCTAGATAGGAGACACTAGCAGGAACACTGCCACTGAAGTGAAAGGGGGAGTTGTCGAGTCACTCAGCTGTATGTTTTCTTACTGTGTAATTAAGGTGACAGAAAGATTGGAGGGTCACACCTTAGAGAGGGACTGGCCCCTGGAGTGGAGGAGCTGGAATCAAATTTGATTTGCAGTCGTATGGACTGCTCCCTGGACCTCATAGTCTGGCAGGCTTTCGCTTATGGAACCAGCTTTGTCAAGAAAACTTATAGAAATGCCTCTTGGAACAAAATAGTCCCACCAAGCCTGTCTTTTCCTCTGGCACAACATGCCTATTCTTCAAATCCTCTTCTGTGACATTTTTTTTTATTTTGTCATCTGTGTTGGTATTTAACACTACTCAACACTTAAGGACCTTTGTGACCACTTCCTGGCTGTCCATTTTACATGGAAACATTGAGGAAGAGTTTATTTTTACAGCTTCCCATACCCCTTCTTTCCTATCTGAATGCTTGCCTTCCCATCATTGTTTTTAAGTTACCATTATTGTTTTCATGTTGTAAAAGTTTTCCCTCTTTGATTTAATGATTGCATCCATTTCTGTTTAACTATCTAAAAATCTAGCATGCATCTATTCTTAAATCCTTCAACACATTAAAATTTCCTTTGAAATTTTAATGCTTTGTGCTTTGCCTGGCCAGTATTATATAATGTATTGTGACTTTACTATTATTAGCATTTCTGCTATTGGGTGATGTTTCTGCCGGAAGTGTCTGTTGTCTGCTTCAATAGCCAGGTATTGTTCATAGCATCCCAGTATCTCCCCCAGGTTTCCTTCCACCATACTCCATACTATGCTCTTAGATCTTCTATTTCCTGCTCATGACTACATTTGACTGCACATCTTTTCATTGCTTCCTGAAAAAGAATGCCCAGGAGGAAAAGTTTCTGAGCCTCTTTATGCCTGAATATTAGCCTGTTCTTGGGAGGAAGTGTGTTACCTGGATATTGAAGGTAGAACCAATTGGGAAATAGGATGACATTCATTTCTCAGAGGTTTTCCATGAAGCATCTTTTGATTTTTCTTCTGGAAAACATCAGGATATTTTTTAATTATAGAAGCACCAGTTATCACCATATAGTAAAGTGCTTGGTGGAAAGACACCCACAATTTTTGTTTAAAAAAATGCAAGTAGAAAGAGCCTTGGATTTCTGTTTTGGAACATGCCTGCTTTGGGGTGGGAGCAATTAGTGATCCTAGAGCCCAGGATAGGCAGAGAAGGAAAAAAAGCAGCCTTCTAGACTTAAAGGGACATCACAGGACACTAAGTTACATAGAAGTTATCCATTTGGTTTGAAGACCAAGGGTGGCAGCTATCACAGATGATGTCTTGGGCATAGCTGGGTTACAGATGACTCCATTTCTACTTTCTTGGTACTTTGCAGAGTCGGGACAGTTGTTCCCATCCCTAAAAGGAAAAGGGAGAACAAAGACACTACTATTTTACCACATAAAAGATAATAAGATGCTCAGCACAAATAAAATCAAGTTACAGAAAAAAGAAATAAAATCTGCCATACATTTCAAAATACAGTGTTTTTACTTACTCTAAAATTAAATATATTTATGTTTTATTGCCTTTAAAAATTCTTGATAGCAAGAAACATACCTTGTTTTTGACAGGCCTATAGTTTAAGTCAAGCCTGACTCATTATTGAAGCCAGTCTTGTATGTTTGTTACGTTAAATTGGCAAAAGAAGAAACACAAAGACATCCCTCTCAATCAGGGTATCAAAGTTTCAAGTTCCTGGAATCATATTCCTTAGTGCATTGGATTAGGAGTTCACGAGGCTCATTGACAAGCCTGTTGTTTCCACCCTTCAGGATGGGCTCACTGGGGCTACAGACCATCTCTTGCTCTCCCTGGTTTCCTTCTGAAGGAGAACCTCATGCCACCAACTCAGGTTTGGCATGACAGAGGCCATTCACTGGAGAGTACAGTGCTACTACTCACAAGTTGCATGACTCAGATAATTTTGCAGCCCCTTCTTCCTGTCACCTTCACTAGTGTGTCCCTAACAGCCAGCTTCAATAGATGGTATATTGCTGGCCTAGTGTGGGTCATCCATAGCGTTTGTTGTTAATTAACCATTTAATCAAATAAGAGAATCCAAATTAGTCCTCCAGGACACTGATGCTGACAGATGGCCAATCATTCCTCATGAACTCCAGGGCATTTCCACCAGAGAAAGTCAGCTATGGACGGACACCAAGGTTTGAGAGGACAAGGATGGAGCCTGGGGATTGCTACAGGAAGCAGAAGAGCCATAAGTCTAGCGAATAATGAGCCTCTATGTAACCTGTACTGTCTGACCAACCAGTTCTGTGCCTGGGAGTATCATCCTCCTTTGACCACTGGCTAGGACTGCTTTGCAGCAGGATTGCCCTAGGGACAGCTCTAGAGCAGGCCTCTTGGCTGTGCAGGGACATCTGAGCTGCTGGCTAAGAAGTAATAGGTTCATCTAGCTGTTTCTCATACTTTAAAGTCCAAACCAACAACTTTGTATTTCCAAGAACATGTCATTGGCCTCCTTTAGAGCAGAACTCAAAAGGATTAATTGGTTCTTTCTGAAACAAAATGCAAAGTGACATTCCAGCGTCTCATGGAGCTTCCAGGACTCCCTGGGCCAACTCAGCATGCAGAGAGAAACGGAATCTGGCTCTTTATTCAGCTTCCTGTTCTCTCAGCAGTGCACGGGCCAGGTTGATGTGATCTGGACTTTGTCAGATCCAGTGAGCCTCGAGAGACAGGCATCCAGGTGACAGACGCGCTGTGCTCTAGCTGGACTCTTCTGGGAGAAAAGGATCTCTGGACCAGCTTCTGTGAGCCACTGGAAATTTATTTTTTCTTTCTTTGCTATTTGGCCACACTCAGAGATGCCCAAGGATTAGTCTTGGCTCTGCACTCAGGGATCATTTCTAGTGGGGTTCAGGGAACCATGTAAGTATCAGGGATAGAACCCCAGTCAGCTGCATACAGGGTGAGCACCCTACTTCCTGTACCATCTCTCTGGTTCTGGAAATTTAAAAATTGAATAACCCCCTCCTAATTGCTGGGAAAATAGTTGGGCAAGAACTAATGTGAAAGAAAGAGATAGTACAGAGGTAGATAGATAGCCTTTGTCTTGAATGCAGCTGACCTGGATTCAATCCCTGACAAAACCTGTAGTTCCCTGATCCTCTCCAGGAGTAATGCCTGAGCACAGAGCTAGGAGTAAGCCCTAAACACCATCAGGTGTGCCTACCTCACCTGGCAAACGAACAAAAAAGCCAAGAAGAAGAACTTTGAGTCCATGGTAGTCAACGGTTATTTGTGAGTGTCATGATTCCAGGTGAGAGGTATCTTTAGAAAATATTTGGAGATGCTTGAGAAGATTGATATATTTTTAAAAATAAATTTCTAGTTCCTGTGTAATCTCATGCCTTTAAGTTGCCTTGAGTTATAGCCCTGGAGAACTTGAAGATAACGTGATTAGTGACCCTAGTACACACTATTGATCCCTTGTGGCGTTTGCCTCAGGTCCCTACATTAAAGTTCAAGAACAGATTTAACAGGAACCAAAAGGTCAAGTTCAGCTGATCCAGCAGCCTCGGCCTTGAAGGTACAAGCTGACCTCAGATGTCCCAGTATCCTTACTTAATGGAGTATCCTTTTTCAAAGGGGGGTGTACTTATTCAAGGGAGAAGGCCAGATTTTAAGATGCAAACTCCCACAGATGAGTGCAATCTATGTCTGTCTCTCACTTTCTCACTCATTTCACTTAACATGATACTTTCCATGTTGATCCACTTATATGATAACACCCAAGAGTAGTAGAGATAAGGACCAGGAGGTTTGCCCTACAGCTTAGAAACTGGCCTCACATGCTGGGGGAAAAGGCAGCTGAGATAAAGAAGGGAAAACCAGTAGAGGATGTTGGGAGGACCCATTCAGGTTGAAAGATGCATGTCTCAAGTAGACTATAGACCGAACATGAAGCCCACTTGATACCTCTATTGCAAACTACAACACCCAAAAGGAGAGAGAACAAAAGGGAATGCCCTGCCACAGAGGCAGGGTGGGGTAGTGGGGGATGGGGTGGGGGTGGTGGGAGGGATACTGGGAACATTGGTGGAGGAGAATGGGCACTGGTGGAAGGATGGGTCAACGATCACTATATGACTGAAATGCAAGCATGAAAGTTCATAAGCTTGTAACTGTACCTCACGGTGATTCACTAACAAAAAATTTAAAAAAAAAATGCAAACTCCCTTGCTGACTCATAGAACAAGGAGCTTCCAACTTCATGTTCAAGTGAATCAGCATTCACTCAGATTCACTTTCCTTGGAATCAGAAATGTACATTACATTATGTGCAAAATGTAGCCAAAGAGAATCTGGTTTAGAAAAACTGATTGAAAAGCACAACGAAGCCGCTTCTGCAAATGAGCAAGAGTTCCACTGCCACCCACTACACAAACAGCATCTTCCCCACAGGAGGCTCTAGAGAGACGCAGTGATTGACTGTGAGAACCTTCTGGCGTAGGGTTCTTCCTCTGACTGGCCCTGTCTCTCAAATCTCCTGGATCACTTTCCAGTTCTACTAAACAGATCGTGTACTTGCTGATTCCCTTTCTAGGGAGAATTTATTGCTCAGTAAGATTCTATGAAACAAGAGCTCTATTCTTTTTTGAGTATATCTATGTATCAGGCATTTCCGTTAATACTTTTCATTTTTAGTTATATCCATGTCTGTCGTTTGAGAAGGGTGTAAAGTGCACTTATATCTTCTCCAGTGGTCCTGCTAGCATCCCAGAGTGCTTTCATTATTTATTTCTTTAGGTTGAGTCATCATAGATCTTAATGAAAATGCAAATTTCTTTCTAGAAGGAAATATTTTAGAATGCAGTAATTGTCATTGAGACTATCACCTCACCCATAGAATTAAGAAGAAACAGATGTGGTCAATTTTCACTCCCTGTTCTCCCTCCCTCCCTCCCTCCCTCCCTCCCTTCCTTCCTTCCTTCCTTCCTTCCTTCCTTCCTTCCTTCCTTCCTTCCTTCCTTCCTTCCTTCCTTCCTTCTTTCCTTCATTCCTCCCTTCTTTCTGTGATAGAAAAATGTGATACTGTCACTTTCTCTCCTATAACCAGGGAAAATTCCTAGCAATTTGAAGTGACTGAATGATTAGGGAAAATATCATTGTTAGTTAATTGTAAGAGAGTTCTGTAACTAAATTCAGGTAGGAAGAATGATAGGAATCGTAATTCACAAGAAGCCAATTCAATGTAAAGTAAACTATTAGATGAAGAATATGCATGCCTTGTTTATGTTGGATACAGCAGGGATTGGGGTGTGTGTGTGTGTGTGTGTGTGTGTGTGTGTGTGTGTGTGTGTGTGTGTGTGTGTGTATTGGCTTTTGGGATAAAGATGTTCCCAATTCTAGATATGTTGGAAAGAAAGAAGTCACAGTGTGGAGTGAAAGACCCCATACTTTTCCTTCCCACCATGACTCATCTTCCCCTCATTCTGGACCTACTTACTCAAAAACCAGTGCTTGTACAGCACATAGGAAAATGGCCCCTGCATTTTGATAGTTGGCAACTTTCCCTGAGGTTCTCCAGAGTCCATCACTTGCTAGGAGTAACAGTGTTTCTGAGAAAATGGGAAGTCTTCAGCAAAGGTGAAACTCGAATACTCTTAATTACATTCCAAATTCAGACAAGGTGGGGGTGAGGAGAGAATGTCATTCTAGCACAGGGACCTTTGTAAGTAAAGCCACAGAGATGTGCATCAGTGTTGCACTTTCCGGAAATTGCAGGAGATCAGTATCCTGCAGACAAAGACTTCTCAGAGGGAGAAAGGTCAGGGAAGTGGGGCCTGTTCACTGCTGTCCAGGTGCATTAAGCTCTAAAATGGCAGATATAAGAATTCCGCAGAGGTTGGGAAGGGAGGTGTCAAATATTCTTCCTGGGATAGTACTTCAAAGGCACTGGAAGTACTGATTAAAAGGGAGGATGTTGGAGGCAGATTTAGGCACTGGTAGCAAGGGAAGTAAGAAAGAGACATGTGAGAGAAGAAGAAGGAATAGTTAGAATCTATATCTGAATCTCTGTCAGAGGTAGGGCTATAGAACACATAGTGGTGGCTGACCAGTTTGGTCATGTGAATGGCTACATCATGGAAGAACTGGCTTTGGTAGTGAGGAGAAGTGGAAACCAATTCTCCTTGGAATATGTTCATTTTTAGGTGATGTAAAACTCTGGATAGTGCTATGAGTTTGAGGCTCAAGGAATAAGTCCTTGCTGGGGGTTCTTTCTCTGTACAAAAGCATGGAAAATGACAGAAATTTTTATAAGGGAGTTATGTAAAGTGAAATAAATTGCCAATCACCGAGCCAACAGAAACATACATGAGGAGAGGATGCACACTGATATCAGGGAGTTCTGGGGGTAGAGTAGAAGGGCTTGGTAAGAGCGGTGTCGTGAGACCAAGGGATAAAAGGGTTTCTTGAATTAAGGGGTGAAAGTCAGTGACAGAGAGTCAAGGAAGCAATGGACAATGTTGACAATGATGATTTGAGAGATGCGGTGGGAAAGAGCTAGATTATAGCAAGTTAACAGCAGAGATAAGATGGAATTAGCATAATCTTTCAAGGACCTTGACTATAAAAAGAAGGAGAGGGAGGGGGTGGCGAGGGAGAGCGAGTGTGTGTTCGGGGTAGCAAATGAATGTATCTACATGGTTTAAGCCAAGAAATGTGCTTGGAAATGGTTGAAACTGCACAAAAGAATGAAAAATGCAAAGAGAAGACTCAACCAGAGAGGAGAAGGCTTATCAGATAAGGCATGTTTCTGGGGAAGCTCAAAGGGATGTCATTCAGGGAATGGGAGGAGGGTTTCACGTTGACCTGAAGGAAAGAGAGGGTTTTCTTAAAAGAAGGTGAGTCTGGATTCAGATATAGGTAACTTTATTTTGGGGAGCAGAATCATCATATGTGATTATTATGGTATTCTCAGAATTCAGAGGCAAGTCAGCTATTGAGAGAAGAAAGTTTGTGAGTTGGGACACTGAAATTTTATCTGAAATTTTGAGATGGAATCCATAGAAACTCAAATAAGTGCTTGCGGGGCTCAGTTTGAAAATGTTTGTTATTTGTATAATTTTTCCTTAGCTAATCAGGTGTAATGTATATATAAGAGTAGGGTCAAAAATATAATGTGAGAGCTTGATTTCTTTCTTTCCGATCTAAATCCCCTTAATATCTTTTTCTTGCCTGATGGCTATTGCTAATACTTCCAGTACTATATTAAAGAGAAGTGGTGAGAGTCGGCATCCTTGTCTACCTAGAGAAGCCTAAAAGCTCTAGTAAGAAACTCTTAGAAACAATTGACCTGTACAGTAAAGTCGCAGGCTATAAAATCAATACCCAAAAATCCATGGTCTTCCTATATGCAAACAATGAGGCAGAGGAAAGGGACATGAAAAAAGCAATCCCGTTCACAATCGTGCCACAGAAAATCAAATACCTCGGAATTAGCTTAACTAAAGAAGTAAAGGACCTCTACAAAGAAAACTATAAAACGCTACTCCATGAAATAAAAGAGGACATGAGGAAATGGAAACATATCCCCTGCTCATGGATAGGGAGAATAAACATTGTCAAAATGGCAATACTCCCCAAAGCATTATACAAATTTAACGCGATTCCTATAGGGATACCCATGGCATTCTTTAAAGAAATGGATCAAGCAATCCTGAAATTTATATGGAACAATAAACGCCCACGGATAGCTAAAACAATTCTTGGGAAAAAGATGATGGGAGGCATCACCCTCCCCAACCTTAAACTCTACTACAAAGCGGTAACAATTAAAACAGCATGGTACTGTAAAAAAGGCAGAGCCGAAGACCAATGGAACAGGGTGGAATATCCCTACACACAACCCCAAATGTATGATCATCTAATATTTTATATGGGAGCAAGAGATGTGAAGTGGAGCAAAGAAAGCCTCTTTAACAAATGGTGCTGGCACAACTGGACAAACACATGCAAAAGAATGGGCTTAGACCTCGACCTGACACCATGCACAAAAATCAGATCAAAATGGATTAAAGACCTCAACATCAGACCACAAACCATAAGGTGCATTGAAGACAAGGTCGGCAAAACCCTCCACGATATTGAAGATAAAGGTATCTTCAAAGATGACACGGAACTAAGCAATATAGTAGAAACAGAGATCAACAAATGGGACTACATTAAACTAAAAAGCTTCTGCACCGCAAAAGATACAGTGACCAGAATACAAAGACAATCTACAGAAGGGGAAAGAATATTTACACAATACCCATCAGATAAGGGGTTGATATCAATGGTATATAAAGCACTGGTTGAACTCTACAAGAAGTAAACATCCAACCCCATCAGAAAATGGGGCAAAGAAATGAACAGAAACTTTCCGAAGAGATACAAATGACCAAAAGGCACATGAAAAAGTGCTCTACATCACTAATCATCAGAGAGATGCAGATCAAAACAACCATGAGATACCACCTCACACCACAGAGACTAGCACACATTCAAAAGAACAAAAGCAACCACTGTTGGAGAGGATGTGGGGAGAAAGGGACCCTTCTACACTGCTGGTGGGAATGCTGACTGGTTCAGCCCTTTTGGAAAACAATATAGACGATTCTCAAAAAATTAGAAATTGAGCTCCCATTTGACCCAGCAATACCACTGCTGGGAATATATCCCAGAGAAGCGAAAAAGTATAGTCGAAATGACATCTGTACTTATATGTTCATCGCAGCACTGTTTACAATAGTCAGAATCTGGAAAAAACCCGAGTGCCCTAGAACAGATGACTGGTTAAAGAAACTTTGGTACATCTATACAATGGAATACTATGCAGCTGTTAGAAAAAAATGAGGTCATTAAGTTTGCATATAAGTGGATCAGCCTTGAAAGTATCATGCTAAGTGAAATGAGCCAGAAAGAGAGAGACAGACATAGAAAGATTGCACTCATCTGTGGAATATAGAATAATAGACTAGGAGACTAACACCCAAGAATAGTAGAAATAAGTACCAGGAGGTTGACTCCATGGCTTGGAGGCTGGTCTCTCATTCTGGGCAACTCAGAGAAGGGAACACCAAGTAAAATGTGATCGGAGGTCATGCGGGGGAAGGGTGATGCGTGTGGAATGTAGGCTAGAGAATGAACACAATGGCCACTCAACACCTTTATTGCAAACCACAACACCTAATCAGAGAGAAAGAACAAAAGGGAATACCCTGCCATAGTGGCAGTGTGGGGTGGGGGGAAACGGGACTGGGGAGGGTGGGAGGGATGCTGGTTTACTGGTGGTAGAGAATGGGCCTTGGTGAAGAGATGGGCTCTCGAAATCTGTATGGGGGAAACATGAGCACAAAAATATATACATCTGTAACTGTACCCTCACGCTGACTCACTAATTAAAAATAAATAAAGTATAAAATTTAAAAAATATATAAAGTGTATTTGCCAGGTGATTGGATGGAAGGACAGGGGCAGAAGGCTATTGAAGTTATTGGCACACATATGTAAAACCAATATACTCTGTTTTAAAGCTTTGGTAAGGAGGTAATTCAGCCTTGAAGCAGCAAACCAGGAATCTAATCCTGGAGATCTAGATGGATTACTGTAATGAACAAATTACCACCAGGGCCAGTACATTAGTATATCAATCTAGTATGCACATCTGGAAGTTTTGGCTCTGACAATGGAATGAAGGAACAGAGAAAGTATGAATAAAAAACATAGAGTACGGATGCTTAGAAGAATGTGAAATTAGGATTCTTAAAAACCAATTTATTGAGATATAATTCATATCCCACATAATTCATATATTAAAGTAAATACTTTAACACTTTTTCATAAGTTCGTAGATTTGTGAAACAATCACCATAAACTAACTCCAAGGTTTTTAATCAATCAATGAAATCAATTCTGTACTCATTATCAATAATGCCTCTTCCTTCCCTTCTCTCAACTGCCTCTACCCCAACTCCTGACAACCATTAAATAGAGACCTTCAATTTATCCAAGTTTACAGATCTAAATTTTACCAAAGGCTAGGAACGTTTGAAATATTTGCCAGAGGGTATTCTAGATCCATTATCTTTTTTGAATTTCATCACTCATATGAGAAACTCTTCTATTTTGTTCTCCAATTGTCTCCATTGCCTAAAAATGTTTCCAAGTGAGCCTTTAATGGATTCTTGTTGAAGGTGACCAGAACAGAGTGTGACTTGAGTTATAAGTCTCATAAGATGAAAGGGAATTGCTCTAAACTATGCAAAGTTTAGAGTGTTTACTATTTGTCTGAATATGGCTTTGTTCTTTACTCAGTTGGCACCTTGATACTCCAAACTCACTTCCGATAAGTGCATCTCAACTTGCTCTAAATTAAAGATGATGATCAACAGCGGAGAGGATAAGTCCACTGCCCAAAAACTCATGTCATAAACACAATTTAAGTGCCATTGAGTTCAGCTTCACTGAATTTTTGAGTTACTTCTGTGGATAATCAAAAGGATGATAGGTTCTTCTTGATGAGAAAGTTCTGTCATTGACATTTAGTGATTATAGGAGTCATACTTTGTCCTCTGTTGTCTGGTCTATTCTATACTGTCTTTTGTCTTATATTTGTAATACAAATATAGGACAAGGACAAGTTTTCCTTTTAGGAGTTATTTGTGCAGAAACCAAACTATGCAAGTGCCTAAACGTTTCCTTTCTCGACAGTAATGTATCTTCCTTTCTTGCCTCACTAAAATATGTTCTTAATTTTCTAGTCTGTAAGTATATGGACTCCTCTGTCAGATAGTCTCTGTGATGTGAGGGCACCTACCATGTAAACATGTCAATTCCATTCATCATGGAACCCATATTTGTTGGTATCATGCTATCATGCTGTGGTTATTAGTTAGAATTATGTGTGGAGCAAATAGCAGAGAATTGCTAGATAACTATGATTTACACTGAGAAAGGTAGTTGCTTTCCCCACATACCTCACACTCGTAAGACAATTGGAGAGCAGTAGGATGCTGCCTGCTTCAAATTACATTAGGGTCAGTTTGGCTTTCTCCCTCTCTGTTTGCCACTCTGGTTTTCTGTCTGTTTTTCTGCCTATCTGTTTCTCTCTCCCTCTCTCTTTCTCTCTCTTTCTCCTTCCATCCCTCCCTCCTTTGCTTTCTCTTTGAGTAGTGTCTTCTAACCAACTATTCACTACCTTCCTCATTTGTGAGTCTTTATTTCGTTTGTTTAATTATGAATTCTTGAATTTTGACAAATTTGTGTCATCTCATTAGAGCCATAGTAGTGGGCACCAAAGGTTCAGCAGGAAATGGTGAAATAGCATTTGGCATGTGCCTTAAAGCTAAAACTTCATCAGGAAGTGACAAATGATCTGACTTCGTGTATGCCCTGGTAAGGCAGGATAAGAATTTGCAAGTCTTCCTACCCCAAGTGGTGAGTTGCAGATTTCAAAGCAGTAGTGAATGTGAGTCAGTCTTCTGCAGGAAGACAGTTCCCAGGGAGATAAGTTCAGGGATAGTGCAAGTTTTCTTGTGTGGTTCACATGATATTAGCATACACAGGTGGAGAAGCACTGGGGTTATTCCTGTCCACCCTTACACAGCCAGGGGAGGCGTTTACACTGGAATTTTGTAGATCTGGGAGTGAATTGTGGACACTATAATTGGCAGCAAAGAAATCCCTCCTACAACACCAATAGGTTATGAGCTAGTTGACTTCTCAATTATTGTCCAGTGTTCTGTTATGAATGACATTACCCAAAACTCCAGTGTTTGTTATGAACCTGGAATTTTTTCTAGAAGCTAAATTCACATAGGAACTCTTCTCTGGGCAACACTAGTCCCCAACCCCGTCCATGCATTGGTCCCCTATCTTCTAGACTCAGTATCCCCTTGTTCCCTATCTGTCCTCCCAATGTATGCCAGGCCCTTCTAACATCATGGCTTCTTATAGCCAGGTTGCTTTTTCCTTTCAGCCAGACACTACAGAACAATCAGGATGTGGCCATGTGAGCTTGCACATAGGCATACACACACAGACACACACACACACACAAACACGCTTGTGTGCACGCATGCACACACTTGCACATATGTATATACATGTATATGCATGCACATGCATTCTCATTTATGTATACTTATTCTCACTTATTTGTAGTCACACACATTCATACACTCACACACATAATGCATATGCCTGGAAGACTAACTGAAGTATTCAAACTTTTGTCTTATCATACTGCTCAGTAAACTCAGTGGTGGCCTGAGATGAAGGACCATGTCTCAACATTGGTGATTAGTCTTGCCCCGATGTATTCGACATAGATCTTACGCCTCTTTTCTCTTAACTATTCCAAGGAGAACTTTACCTCCTGTAGAAAACAAGAAACATCAGATAAAAGTGAGGGGAATGAAAACAGAATTTCAGGAATTTCCTACTTAAAACTACTAAGCTGTTTTTAACAACACAATCTCACAAAACCTTAATTGTTTCTGAATGAGGTGATTTTCCAAAAGTTCTACCGAATGATAATCTGGAATTTGAACTTTAGTTTTGAACCCAACAAAGCTAAGCATGCTGAGTTCCAGAGCTCTGGGGCAGGTGGGGGAATGCTGGTGAAAACTGATGCCACTCTTATTTTTGATAGAGGAGCACAACTGCTTGGTGGCTTACGTCTGATGGGTTGGCGCGGGAAAGGGGTTGTGCTGTGCTGTGTGCTGGGCAGCTGGGCGGGAAAGCATGGCCTAGCCACGTGCAGAAGCATGGGCTCCGTGAGCTGTGCTGGCCCTCTGCCCTCCCAGAGCCCTTTCATTGTCCTGGCTGAGCTATGCTCTAGAAGTATACTGCTGTTTCCTCCCAGGAGAAATCCTCCCCTGTGGGGTGGAGACTTGGAAGTTATTTTCTCTTGTTTGTTCATAGAACTGAAGAGATAACCCTCAAGATGGGTCTCAGTGGGTCTTCTCCAGCCCCTCTAGCATGAAGATGGCTTTGAGTTGAGAACTAAGACCGTAGAGACCCAGGAGAATCTCTTGTCTTTCCCTTATCAGCTGAAGAAGTGAGCAGCGTCAGCTCCGATCCTTCCCCTTGATGCTGGTGGGGATTCCCGTGACCTATATGAAGTGGGTAGGAGAAGGACAGTAGCCTCGAGAGGGGGATCTAGCACTTTCTCCCTATCCACCACTCCCCCCTGGGGGTGATAAAAGGCTGCAGTGAGCCTTGCTCTTTGTAGGAAAGGAAAGTCGGTCTTAGACCTTACCCAGGTCTTCTGGATATTTCAAAAAAGAACTTCAGGAAGAGAAAAACAGTGAAGTAAAAACAAGTTTTACTGGAAGTTTTGAGAAAGTGGGAGAGGGAGAAGGAGGAGAGAATAACAGCGTCAAGAGAGTATGGGGGCTTCTCCAGAGAGTCGAGACTGACCCACATCTCAAGAGGGGCACAGATAGCCCATGGGCTCAGGCAGCATATGCATCTGCTTCCTTTGTTCCAAGTTGGTTTTTATAAGGTTTTCCCAGGCTTCCCCATGTGGAGCTTTCTACCTATGAAAAAGCCCGTTGCTCGGGTGGATGCCAAGTGGAAGAGTTGAGAACAGTTGATGGACTTCTTTGATATTCTTTTCTTAGCCTTTGTTGCTACTGAAGCTTTTCTCCAGGATCCAGCCTTTTCTGGAGCTACAGTGGCACTTATCATATTCTTTGTCCTCAGGGTGAATCCTCTCAGAGTTAGGGTTAGTTGGTTTTATTACCCTAAAGAACTCACTGTTATGGGTCCCTTTCCTATTTTCCAGTGTGCCTGCTTGACCCTGATCAATGAAGATAAATAAATTCTTCTCACTACCTAGAAGAATGGATAGGAAGGATGGAGCTCAGGAGAGAGTTCAATTAATAAATCAAATGCTTGGGGTGGCCATGTCTTTGCACAGCCTTGTGGATGCGGAACGAGCAGGAGCCAGAGCGAGCTATATGACTTGGGGTTCCAGCGAGTGCTTGCAACCATGTATCCAGACTCTGAACTAAGCTTTTGCTCCATGCTGCTCCAGAAAGGGAAATGATTCAATTTCCAACTTAAATCTCCCTAGACTTAATTACTAAAATACAGAAATTGTAAACCGCGAGGCCGGTACTGCGGACGCGCAACTTTTTTTAATCTCTTCATTCTCATCAGTGGAAAACTAATTATCAAATATTTCCTTGTCAATAGAGCTGTATTCTTGGGGGATAAATTCCAACAAAAATAGTGAGTCTGTGTTGAAACTCCAACAACAATACTGAGTTTTGTGTTGAAATATGGAATGTAATCCAGGTAAAGAGAAAAGGAAGTGAAATTTATCAGTTACGTGGGGGGGGTTGGGGGGTGAGGGGTGGGATGTATACTGGGTCTTTTTGTTTTGTTTTGTTTTGTTTTTGTTTTTATTGGTGGTGGAATATGGGCACTGGTGAAGGGACGGGTGTTTGAGCATTGTATAACTGAGACATAAGTCTGAGAACTTTGTAACTTTCCACATGGTGATTCAATAAAATAAATAAAAAAATAAATCAAATGCTTAAAGTTAAAGATTTAACTTTTTGGAGAGACCAGCAAGCTACCAAGAGTATGGAGCCCACACGGCAGGGTCTGGCAAGTTACCAGTGTGTATTGGATATGCCAAAAGCAGTAACAATAAGTCTCTCAATGAGATGTTATTGGTGCCCTCTCGAACAAATCGATGAGCAACGGGATACAGTGACAGTGACAGTGGCAGTAGTTTTTGGAAATTTTCTTAACCAGAGATAGTATAGGAGTTGAGGCACTTGCCTTGCACACAGCTGATTCCCAGTTCAATCCTGAACACCTCACTGTGGAGAGCATCACTAAGAATGTTGCTTTGAGGTCTTCAGAGAGAGTTTCTAAAGTTTTACAAAACTTCTGGTTCTTCCCAGATCTCTGCCTTCATCCAGCAGTGCAGGTGAATTCCTCTGCTCCTTTAGTATGCCTGGTGTGACACTAGAGCTTGGAGCAAGCACTGTATTCAAGCAAGCCTGGGTAGTAATTAAAGGTTCCCAATCACAAATTCCAGGAAGTGGTTTTATCTCTGAATTTTCGTGGGAGTGGTTGACTGTTAGAAATTTGCAGCCACAAATGCCCTGCAGCCAGATACAGCACTGAGATGGAGGGGGATCAGTCCACATTCCCACCAACAGTAAAAGAGCGTCCCTTTTTCCCCACATCCACGCCAGCACTGGTTGCTTTTGTTCTTTTGAATGTGTGCCAGTCTCTGCGGTGTGAGATGATATCTCATTGTTGTTTTGATTTGCGTCTCCCTGATGACTAGCGATGTGGAGCATTTTTTCATGTGCCTTTTGGCCATTTGTATTTCTGTTTTGAGGAAATCTCTGTTCATTTCTTCTCCCCATTTTTTGATAGGGTTGGAGGTTTTTTTCTTGTACAGTTCTACTAGTGTCTTGTATAACCTGGATATTAATACCTTATCAAATGGGTGTTGGGTAAATATTCTTTCCCATTCTGTGGGCTCTTTCTGTATTTTGGTCACTGTTTCTTTTGAAGTGCAGAAGCTTCTTAGTTTGATGTAATCTCATTTGTTTATGTTTGCTTCCACTTGCATGGTCAGTGCTGTTTCATCCTTAAAGATGCTTTTAGCTTCAATGTCATGGAGAGTTCTGCCTACATTTTCCTCTATGTACCTTATAGAGTCAAGTCTGATATCGAGGTCTTTAATCCACTTTGATCTGACTTTTTTGCCTGGCATTAGACAGAGGTCAGAGTTTATTTTTCTTCTGGTAGCTATCCAGTTTTCCCAGCACCACTTGTTGAAGAGGCTTTCCTTGTTCCACGTCACATTTCTTAATCCTTTGTCAAAGATTTAGTGACTATATATTTGGGATTGGGGGTCTGTGACAGAATATTCAATTCTCTTCCATTGGTCTGCGGGTCTGTTTCTAGCACAATACCATGCTGTTTTAATTACTACTGCTTTGTAGTACAGTTTGAAGTTGGGGTAGGTTATGCCACCCATCTTTTTTATCCCAAGGATTGCTTTAGCTATTCATGGGGGTTTATCATTCCATATGAATGTCCAGCCTTTTTGGAAAACAATATGGACAGTCCTTCAAATACTAGAAATTAAGCTTCTGTATGGCCCCACAATACCACTTCTGGGAATGTATCCCAAGGATGCAAAAAAGCACAGTAGAAATGACATCTGTACCTATATGTTCATTGCAGCACTGTTCACAATAGCAAAAACCTGGAAACAACTCAAGTGCCTGAGAACAGACAACTGGTTAAAAAAACTTTGGTACATCTACACAATGGAATATTATGCAGCTGTCAGGAGAGATGAGTTATGAATTTGCTTATAAGTGGATAGACATGGAGAGTATCATGCTAAGTGAAATGAGTCAGAAAGAGAAGGACAGATATAGAAGGACTGCACTCATTTGTGGAGTAGAAAATAACATAACACAAAACTGACACCCAAGGACAGTAGATACAAAGGCCAGGAAGATTGTTCCATAGGGAGAAGCCTGCTTTATGAGGGGGAAGGGGGCGGAGGAGAAAGGGGGGTGGAGGAGGCAGCTGGAATAAAGAAAGGATCATTAAGAAAATGATGGTTGGAGGAATTGGTTGGGATGGGAGATGCAAACCATAATGCACCAAAGTAGAGAGAGAGTATGGGGAATATTGTCTGCCATGCAGACAAGGTGAAGGTGGGAAAGGGGTGGTATACCGGGGATGTTGGTGGTGGGGAATGTGCACTGGTGGAGGGATGGGTGTTTGATCATTGTTTGATTGTAACTCAAACATGAAAGCTTGTAACTATATCTCATGGTGATTCAATACAATAAAATTTTAAAAATTAAAATAACAATTTAAAAAAGGACACGGAGGGGGGACCTGGATGCTAGTGTTGGTAAGGGGGGCAAAGGAGGTAGACTTGAGAAGAGTCCTGACCTCTCCACTCAATACGCCTTGGCCACCGGTGCTCAGGGAAAATGCCTGCCGTGGGTCAGAATTGGTAGTCTACCTGGGATTTCTTTATTTTGTTTTTCAGGGATGTCTATTGAAACACAGTGATTTACAAAGTTGTTTGCACCCACATAAGATACTGAGGGATTAAGTTGGACGTTTTCCCTGCCACCCTCACAGAATGATAGGAAGAAAAACTAGGATAATGGAGCAGGAAGCAGAAGGATTGCCTTGAAGTTCTGTATCTGAGTGGTGTCTCAGTTTCTCCTTTCCAAAGACCTCAGGACTTGTGTGCCAATGGGATGTAGTCTTTATGGTTTGGCATTAGAGGTTGCTTAGCCCCAAGCAATCTCTTTTTAAATTTCATTATTTCCCAAAAGTACATTACCAGGACCCCCATTTGCCTGCATCGCTGGCAACTCAGGCTCACAGTTATTAATGCCTGATAATGACCCATGTGGAAGTCAAGTGGACCCCAGCAGAAGCTGAGGACAACTGCAGGATCAGCGGGTATGTGTGCTAGTGGGAGATTTGCATGTGTGAGCTTGGCAGCAACTGTATTTCCAAGATCAAGGAGACCTCTGTAGTCTTCTGTGTTCAGAGATTTTGAATGTCTTTGAGTGACCAGTGGAGCCAAGTTTGACCAATCTGCAACTGAAGACTCAGAATCACAAGTGTCTGGAGACACCTTGCATCCCAAGTTTTGGTAGCCCTGGGCAGCAGTAGAAATTTGAGTTCCCAAATGCTTAGAGCACTTTTATTTCAAATTTGGTTCAAGATTACCAGTGCCAGGAACATCTGCACTAGGCTTGAGCAAGCCTAATGTCAATCATTGTAGGTGCACAATCACAAGTACACAGTAAAAGCCCAGCGCCTGCTTAGAACAGACCTGGTCAAGATTTTGATTGCCTCCAAGAGGTGGCAGGATCTGAGTGTGCACCAGGAATGGAAAGACCTGCCAACTGGAGGATCAAGGCTGCCAGAGCCTGAAAACCATGCCTGCCTATGGTTAGGGGACCTTCAGTGGAAGGTTAAGTGGAGGCTGGGGCTGCTGTCACAGAATTTGCCCTGTGGGGGTGAATGAGACTGCTGCAGGAAATGGGTGGGGAACAGATGGGCAGGGAGTTGGCTATATTTTGGAGGCCCTGCAGGGTGTTTTATGACTGTTGAGGTAGCCTTCTAGCTAAATGCAGAAGTGAATGGGAGGGGCTGGATATTTGTTTACCAGGCTTTTACACCATTGTTTTTAAGTCCTCCATCTGCTCTTTGTGAACAAAGGGTGGAACTCAACCCCAGGCTCCCCCCAGGAATTTGCCCTAAAGATCTGCTAGTAAGAAGAGCGATTCAACACCGAAGCCACCAGTCAGGTTTCTGCACCTCACCAAGAAGGTGTTTGCTGATGGCTTTTACTTCCTATACCCTATAGTCTGTTGTCAGTGTTTTAAGTAAAGGATTGTAGAATTGTGGTGTTGGATATTTGGTGTGACTGCCTTGCCTGTTTCCCAGGGCTAAGTTCTGTTACAGGCAGAAGATGGGCATCCCTGGGTTTGGGGAAATAATAAAACATAAAGAGAACTGTCCAGCCCTGAAGTAGTCCAAAGACTTGAGAATACATCCCTTTTGATGAAAATCCTGAGCTCTTGGAAGATGAAGAGATTGAGGTAACACCCAGAAAAGGGTGGAATTTCTCAGAAAAGGAAAAACTGCTTGAGAATCTAAAAGTTATTATAAGAATATGAAAGGAGTATCAAGAGTGCAAAACTTTCCTTGTCACACCACCTAGATCACTTTCACAGATGCAGCAAATTCCAGGAAAGACAATTCTAAGAAATTGTACATAGCCTCCTCCCCAAAGTCATTCTCTGACTTTCCCCCTTCTCTGGAGAAGCCCCTGTTCTCTTTTGAACAAAGATCTCGTCTTTCTCTCCCCTCACATTTCTCTAAATTCTTTGAACTAAAACTATTTCCATTGCTATTTTGCCTACTCCTGAAATTCATTTCTGCAACAGAAGGCAATGGGTCTGGAAAGGCTATGCTGAGGACTAACTTTCCTGCAAAGAGCAATTTCTTGCTCCAGCTGAGTCCACAGCTCAAACGTGATTGGTGGGGACCAGTCTATGTTCTGTGCAGAGCAGGTGGGCGTCAGATGCAGCTTAGCAGCAATCTCCTAGTGCTATGGATATATCTGTGCTGCTTAGGTGCTCAGAGCAGACTCAACAAGTCCTGATCTATGCCAGACTTTGCCTTGGGTGGCTGAGGTGAGTTGGGCAGGAAGGTATATAGCACTGCTTTATTGAGGCCACCTAACCTTCCTACCCAATTCACCCAAGTCATCCACACCTTAGAAATCTTGTTCCAATTGTAATTTGGAGACCTAGAGTGAAGTTTCCTTCTCCCCCAAATCCATCTGGGAGTGCTCCTTCTATTCCTTATTCATTGGGATTTTCAGTAGTTTCTTCAGATGGTCTCTCAGGCCGGGGAAGACATGACTGACCCTCCTTCATGCTGATCTTGTATCAAGCTCCACTTATATTAGGAGACTTCTATCTAACTTTCCCGAGTGCTGTGTCACGCCTCCCCCACCCCACCACCATTAAGGCATACAATAGGGCTACAGCTGTATCTTTGTCAGACTTATCAAACATAGGAGATGCCTTTAAAACAGAAAAGTTTTTTGTCTAAGACAAGACACCACAAACACTGTCAAATTCATAGATTCTATTTTTTTTAATTTTTAATAGTGAATTACCGTGGGTACAGTTACAAACTTATGAACTTTGTGTTTGCATTTCAGTCATACAGTGATCATTTACCCATCCCTCCACCAGTGCCCATTCTCTTCCACCAAAGCTTCATAGATTCTTGTGGTTGTTCAGGTCTTTGAGGAGGTGGCCACAGTGAGCCGGCTCTGGATTTCACAAACTGAGATTAAAAAGATCTTGTAGGTGGTTATTATAAATGACTTAAATAAGGCTGCAAGATTGATGGGCTGGAAATGAACAAGCAGTTGAATATGATTGTTAATTTGGGACATGAAAAATTTGTTCTTTTTGTATTTGTTCATGGTTTTGCCTTCAATTTTTTCTATTATCTAAGTTTCCCCTTCCTCCCTCCCTCCTTCCTCCTCCCTCCCTCCTTCCTTTCCTCTCTTCCTTCCTTCCTTCCTTCCTTCCTTCCTTCCTTCCTTCCTTCCTTCCTTCCTTCCTTCCTTCCTTCCTTCCTTCCTTCCTTTCTTTCTCTCTCTCTCTCTCTCTCTCTCTTTCTTTCTTTCTTTCTTTCTTTCTTTCTTTCTTTCTTTCTTTCTATTTTTTTTTTTTGCTTTTTGGATCACACCTGATGATGCACAGGGGTTACCTGGCTCTACACTCAGGAATTACCCCTGGCGGTGCTCAGGGGACCATATGGGATGCTGGGAACTGAACCGGGGTCGGCTGCGTGCAAGGCAAATGTCCTACCTGCTGTGCTATCGCTCCAGCCCCTCTTTCTTTCTTGATGGTTACTTTTATGTGCCCTCAAGAGACTACCTTTCTTGCACTTTCCATGTGCCAAGTGCCATGATTATTCATCATCAACTCCATCTCATCTGACTATAGACTTCTTGTCGATGAAGTAAGATTTTCTCAAGCATTTGAAGAGGTTAGGATATTTCTTGTTTGTGTTGTGCCTTCTGGGTGAAACAATACATAATATTGTTTGCTTCTTGCCAAGGCTGATTGGACTGGGGACTGCTCACTTGGAATTGGTGGTGCAAGTAAAAGTCCATATTTTTCCATCTTTCTAAAACTGATCCAAGAGTGCTTTGTGGCACAAATCAGCCCATCCGAATCTTAGAACCTGAAACTTAGTAAGTGAGGAAATTATTTGAAGTGCTCGTTGATCAAAACCATCTAGTTGCCAGCTCAGCACAGCTGGATGTTCAGACAATGACTGCTTCATTCTGGAAAATATCATTGATGGGATGACCACGTAGTCTTGATATTTTGTGTTTCTGACTCTTACAGCATACTTCTTTCTAACATAATAATTGTAGACTTACAACAAGGAGCTTCTTCCTTATCGTAAAAGACAGTTCATGGAAAAAAATGTTTCATCAAAACATAACAGATACTCAGAAACCCCAACGCCAATCACACAACTCTTATCTCAGTTGAAAACACGAGGGAGAGGGGAGATATGAGGCAGGCTCAGTGTTGGGGGAAGTGGGGTGGGAAGATGAAAAGCCGAGGAAAATGCAGAGCTGAGCGGACAGGACCAGCCCACACAAAACCATCTTGTTCCTTCCCCTCTGACTTAACAATGTAGCACATTCTCCTTGGAACAGCTCCCTTCTGACTAAATCCTTCCCATTACATTAAAAGCACATCTAAGCCTTCCCTTGTTAAAACAAACAGACTTTATTGATGAGACTTCCCCTCAGCTGAAGGCCTATCTCCTGCCACTCAGAATCAAATTTTCAAAGAGTTTGGAGTTGTCTTGCTGCCTTCATTGCCATCCCCCCCCCCCCTTCTAGCTTTCCACTCTCTGGAAATTCTCTGGTGGGGAAATGAGTACTTACTTCCCCAGGCATTTTTTAACCATTCTTTTCTTTGACTTTTTGGAAGTAATTGGCAAACAGTCATTCACCCAAGTTACTGAATATGCAAGCTTCTCTCTTGGCTTCCCTATGTGCCTTTCTTTTGAGTCTCAGCTCTCTTCCTGGTTCACTGTGTACCTCTCTGACTGAAACTTTTTTCTAAAATACCAATATTGTCCTGAAAAAGTCCTGGGTCATTTTCTTACGTCTATGTTGTAATACAGTGTCTTAAATCTATGCTACCTCCCCAAGACAACTCAGTTCAGACTGCTTCACGGTCCTTAGAACTGGATCTCCACCTCTAGTCTTTTACTTGAGTTCTAGATAAGTCTGGTCAGTCTAACATTCCTGTTTTATTCCTTAAGGTCACTTCAACAGCAACCGAAAGTGGATTGATGGTTTTCACATTAAATCTCATGATCACCTGTTATAATATGGCCAACCTGGGCCTCTTGCAAAGTTTGCTACTGGATTGACTTAAGCAGTATAATTGTGCAAGTTCCAAAGTTGAAAATTTTTCCTTGTAAATATATGTCACATCTACCCACTTCTTCACATCTACTCAGGCTCTCAAACCCAACTATGTCAATTCTTAAGATAACATATTTTGCAATGGTGTTAATATTTATGCTTTAGGGATTTAGGTTTACAGCACCAAAACCACCATTAAAGTGTCAGTGTCCCTCCACTACTGTCCCTGGATTCCTTCTCCTTCACTTCCTCCCTGTCGGCACCCCCTGCTTGCTAAATTCAGTTTTGTTGTCAGAGTCTAAGGGTTTGTTTTCATTGGCCATTGTCTATTCCTTGCTTTGTTTCTTTATATACCACGTATGAGTGAGATCATCCGGTATTTGTCCTCCTTCTGACTCACTTTCCTCAGCATGAACACCTCTAGTTCTAGGCATGCTGCAGCAAAATGCAAAATTACCCCTTTTCTTAAAGCTGAGTAGTATTCCATTGTATCTGTAGACCACAATTTCTTTTTTTACTCCTCTGTTGCTGGGCACTTGTGTTGAACCCAGATCTCGCAGTATAAATAACTGTCTTGAATGCAGGTGTGCCTATATCTTTTCAGATTAATGTTTGTTTTCTTGGAATAGATACCAAGAAGTGGAATTATTTGATCCTATAATAGTTATTCAAGATGTTTTGGAAACAGTATGAAAACATACTCTTTTCCACAGAGGTTGAACCAGTTTACAATTTCACCAAGAATAAATGAGGCCCTCTTACCTCAACTCTAACTATGCAGATTGCTTCCAGCCATGTTGATTCTCACTGGTAATTTTTCATTCTCATTTTGATTCATTGATTGATGGTGATGATGGACACTTTTCCATATGTTTGTTGGCTATTTGTATGTCTTCTTGAGGAAGTGTCTGCTCAGCTCCTCTCTCCACTTTTTGATGCAACTTTTTTATTGTTCAGTTTTGTGAATACTTTATTTTACTTAGATACTAGCTCTTTGTCAGATGTATGGTATACAAACTTTTTCTTTCCTTTAGTAGGGTGCTTAAAAATTTTTTTGTCCATGGGGCTGGAGTGATAGTACAGTGGATAAGGTGCTTGCCTTATACGTGGCTGACCCGGGTTCTATTCCCAGCATCCCATATGGTCCCCTGAGCAACGCCAGGAGTAATTCCTGAGTGCAGATCCAGAAGTAACCCCTGTGCATCACCAGGTATAACCCAAAAAGTAAAAAAAAAAAAATTGTCCTACTTTGTTCTGTAGGAAGAATCTATTTAGTTTGATGTATTCTGTTTACTTATGCTTTCTTTGCCAATGAAGTCAAATAACAACAACAAAAAGAACCTTTAACGTTAATACCATGGAAAGTTCTTTTTGTTTTTCTTAATACATTTTATGGCTTTTTGTATAATATCAAAATCTTTATCCACTTTGAATTAACTTTTGTGTATAATGTGAGGTATTGTTCAATTTTGCCCCCTTCTGCCCTCAACAGCTCTCCCAACACTTTTTATTGAAGAAGTTTTCCATATTTCTCTTTGAGTTCTGAGTTCTTTGTGATAAATTAACTGTCTTTATATCTAATGGTTTTCTTGAGGACTCTCAGTTCTAATCCATAAGTTTGGCATCTGCTTTTATTTTTTTAATCACTCTGATTTACAGTATTATTCAAGATTGGGTTTCATGCATACATTGTTCCAACACCACATCCGATGCCAGACTCTCCATTTCACCTCCTCATAGTCTCAGTGTTCCTCATCTCTCATCCTATCCCCACCCCTGTCCCCTTCAATCCCACCCCATGGTAAGCACCATTCTGCAGATTAGTCCTGTGGTTCTGTTGCTTTGGGGCATTTGTTATTTCTATACTGTGTCTTTATATCCTAAATATGAAAGAGATCATTCTGTATCTGTCCCTCTCCTTCTGACTGACTATGCTTAGCATGACACTCTCAAGTCTATCCTAATAATGACAACTTACATGATTTCTCATTTCTTATAGTTGAGTAGTATTCCATTGGGCATATAACATAATTTCTTTATCTAGTCATCTATTTTTAGACATTTGGGTTGTTGCCAAATTTTGGCTATTGTAAATAGTGCTGCAGTGAAAATTGGAGCCAAATGTCTTTTCAGAATAGCATTTTGGGTAGATCCCAAGAAGACAAATTGCTTAGTCTTATGGATGCTTAATTCTTAGTTTTATTGAGAAGTGTCTACATAGCTTTCAAAAATAGTTGAACCAGTCAAGACCTGTTTTTGTCCCTAAATCACCTTGTTTGAATTATTATAGCATTGTAATATAGTTTAGATCCCAGTAATAAGATGCCTTCCATGTTCTTTTCACTCAAAAAGATTGTTTTGGCTATTAAGGGAGTTTCATATTTCCATACAAATTTTACTAGTATTTGTTTTATATCCTTGAAGAATACATAGGAATTTTGATAGGAATTGAATTGTGTCTGTGTAGTGCTTTAGACAAAGTGGTAGTGTTAACAGTGGAAATTGTTAACATCTTCCAATACATGAACACAAAATGTTTTCCCATTTCCTCACATATTCCCCCATTTAAAAAATATTGACATAACTTTAGGTATATAAATCTTTAGCCTTATTGGTTAAGTAGATTTCCAAGTACTTTATATCTTTGGTGTAATTATAAATTAATTTTTAAAAATTTGTTTGTTTAGTAACTAAGTCCAGAGAGATATCTGCCAGAAGTTGCATCATTGCCAACTTGTACTTCTCAGTTACATTATATTCCACATATGAGTGCAATCTTTCTATGTCTGTCTCTTTCTTTCTGACTCATTTCACTCAACATGATACTTTCCATGTTGATCCATTTTTATGCAAATTTCATAACTTCATGTTTTCTGATGGCTACATAGTATTCCGTTGTGTAGATGTACCAGAGTTTCTTTAACTGGTCATCTGTTTTGGGGCACTCTGTTTTTTTTCCAGATTCTGGCTATTGTAAACAGTGCTGCAATGAACATAGAAATACAGATGCCATCTCTACTGTACCTTTTTGCCTCTCCGGGATATATTCCCAGGAGTGGTATTGCTGGGTCAAATGGAAGCTCAATTTCTAAAATACTAAAATACAGAAACCCAAAACCGAGAGGCCGCTAAGTGTGGTCACTCAACCTCATACCTCTTTATCCTCAGCAATGGAAAACAAATTATCTAATGCTTCCTTTTCAGCAGGTCTGACTTTAGGGGAGAGACTCTCCAAACAATAATAGTGAGTTTTGTTGAAATATTGAATGCAATCAAAGTGAAAATAAAGTGAAATTTATTAGTTACACAGGCAGGGGGGGGCTAAGGGTGTGGGAGCTAGGGGCGTTGGGATTTTAGGGGTGTGGGGGTGCGGGGTGGAGCTATAGTGGGATTCTTGGTGGTGGAATATGTGCACTGGTGAAGGGATGGGTATTCGAGCATTGTATAACTGAAACTTAAACCTGAAAACTTTGTAACTTTCCACATGGTGACTCAATAAAAAAATTTTTTTAAAATAAATAAATAAATAAAATAAAAATGTACATGCTTCTCAAAAAAAACAAAAATTTGTTTGTTTATAAAAATGCAGTATATTTTTGCATATTTATTTTGTAGCTTGCCACTTTAGTATAATCTATTTATTGTTTTTAAAAGATTTTTTTGGTGAAGTCCTTAGGGTTTTCTAAGCATAATCTAAGCATATATTATCTGCAAATAATGATAGTTTAACTTCTTTTCCTATAAAAGATCCCTTTAATTTATTGTTCTTTCTTAATTGCTGTGCTAGGACTTCCAACACTGTGTTGAATTAGAGTGGTGAGGGTGAACATCCTTGCTTCATGCATAATCTAAGAAGAAAATTTTTCTACTTTTCACCATTAAGTTTGATGTTAACTATGGGTTTATTGCATGTGAATTTTACTATGACTGTATAATTTCTCACTAAACAACTGAATTTAGTTCTGATTATTTTCTCTCTTTATGTATCACGTCTCTTCCATTAATAAGTAATAACTCTCCACTAATAAGGGAGAGTACGTTATCAAAAGACAAATCTGATCAGATCTCTCTGTGACTTAAAACCTTCTGCAGGATACTTCTAGGAAACAATCTAAGTCTTTACTCTGCTTCTGGGTGACTGCATAACTTTGCAACATCAACTCTCATAAACATATTGTCAACTCCATGATCTTTAAATTCTAGAAGGAATCTTGGTGGAGAGGTCAAGTAACTCCTGTCCCATTCACATGTGAAGAAGATGATAGTGATGGTAGCATGAGCTATTAGCATAGACACTCACTATAATTCCTCTACATAAAGCATTTTATGTGTTTTAGCTCATGTGGCCCTGAAAAAATATCACAGTCATGTGATAATATCTGCTTATGTCTTATAAATGTGAGTCTCAGACATTTAATTTTTTCAACATCACATTCTGCCAAAAGTGTCAGAGTCAAGATTCAAACTCAGTTTATTATTTTGATAGAAGAACTCATGTTCTTCTCTAAATCAGTGCTGTGTCTTTTGCAAGTGCTACCATCTCCTTGTTAGTGTCTCTGAAGGGTAATGTATTAATTGCTAGTTCAATCTGGCCAGTTTTTACTTGCATTTTTCATAGAAAGCTTTTTCTTATTTACCTAAATCTTCTCTGGGTAACTTTAACCAAATTGTTCTGGGCCCTCCCTTGGGGAATAATATTTGACCACAGCTCAAATCTTCAAATTCTTCAGGTTTCAAGTTTTGGAAGCTTAGCATGTTGTTCGATAGATCACATGACCTTTATCTCAATTTATAATAAATCTATTTATATTTGAACGGGATGGTAGAGATAAGGGCTTTTTTTATGATTTAGACTGAGGGTTTGTGCTGCAAAGAAAAGTGTTGGCCCAGAGCACAGACAAACCAGCTAACGAATCAGAAACCCAAACTCAGACGATTCTCTGCCTTGCTCAGACCATTTGTCTGACCTGTTTGGGAAGAAAACTGAAAAGACAAAGCTGATTTACAAGAATGACTCTAGGTTGGTTAGTTAACGTAAATACTGTGCAGGCAGAAAGTGAAAAGTAGTCTATCCAAGAAAGCAAAATTCATAAAAGAAGCCTAAATTTCCAACTTTAGTATCTATACTATCTTAAGGTCTCAAACCCAGAGGAAAGCCTCCTGTATGTGGCCTTGAACAATTCTGGAATGCGAGCCTGGCTGTCTCATACTGTACATCTCTCTTGAGGAAGCTCAATGTGTAAGGGCAAGTTCTAGGTTAAGTCAGCATGCAAAGCCATCAGGCCTCCTGGACCTAAGCCCTCAACTTTGAGATTATTTGTAGAAATTTAGACATAAGCAAAGAGGAAGAAGAGTCTTTTCTCATGAGAGCTGGAGATTGTGGTTCATTTCTGCAACAAATGGCCCATGACAAATTGGCTAAAACACATAAAAGGAGCTCACTGCGTAACATGTGACGTTCTCTGCACCTAGTGTCTATCATATGGTTTGTCATTTCCCTTCTTGTAAACATGTTATGTAAGCAGCATGTGGTAGTGCTTTTCCACATGGGAGGCAAAGTGACCTTGGTCCTGATGGGACCACAGTTCTTCCATTGTACCTAGGCACTGGTTTGGAATGTAGTACATGTGTTATGAGTATCTCACATCTTTTTCCCATGAAGATGCACTGGAAAGGAGACATTACCTGTGTTGTGAGTCTGGGCGACATTGGCCCCAAATTCTTTTATTCATTTTTTTTTAAAAAAATAGTATATTTTTTTAAAAAAAAATGGACAGGTTTTTCAGATACATTGGTAAACAAGGCAGCTCTTTTGAAATCATGATACTTTGTGGAAGACTGGAAAACTTGATTCTGGCCCCGGATTAACACTGAAATTGACACTCAGAACTCTTAGTTCCCAATTGTTTTCTTGAGACCTGCTCTGTCTCCAAGGCTTTTAAGGGTCACTGCTCCTATAGATTCTTGCCCTCTTTAATTTTAAAACAATGACTGGTCTAAGTAATAGCTGCATTTGTATTTCTCTTTTGCTTACACACATTTTCAGCTAGTAATCAATGTCTTTGAAATTTTTAAGCTTTAATTTTTTTTTTTTTTTTGCTTTTTGAGTCACACCTGGCAATGCACAGGGGTTACTCCTGGTTCATGCACTCAGGAATTACTCCTGGCGGTGCTCAGGGGACCATATGGGATGCTGGGAATCGAACCCAGGTTGGCCGCATGCAAGGAAAACAACCTTCCCCTCTGTGCTATCACACCAGCCCCTAAGTTTTAAATTTTTTTTAAGTTCACTGTATCACTGTCATCCCGTTGCTCATCGATTTGCTCGAGCGGGCACCAGTAACGTTTCCATTGTAAGACTTGTTGTTACTATCTTTGGCATATTAAAATTGTTCACAATAATTTATTATATTCAATATTCCAACACCAGTCCCACCACCATTACATTTTTCCACCACCATTATTTCAAATTTTCCCACCACCACCCAAGCCTACACCAAAGACAGATGTTAAGTAATTTATTTTGTATTGCTTGTTATGAATAATTTGCTAAAATGATCCAAAAACGATTCCTAAGAGGAAAGCATGTAAAAATTATTGTATCTCACCTTGGAGCCATTAAGCCCTTGCATAAGAGATTGCTAACATGTTGTTACAGGTTGATCCTTGTGTGCTAATATATCACTGTATCACTATCATCCCATTGTTCATCAATTTGCTCGAGTGGGCACCAGTAATGTATCCATTGTGAGACTTGTTGTTACAGTTTTTGGCATATTGAATACACCACGGGTAGTTTGCCAGGCTCTGCCATGCGGGTAAGATACTCTTGGTAGCTTGCCGGACTCTCTGAGAGGATAGAGGAATTGAACCTGGGTCTGCGGCGTGCAAGGCAAATGCCCCTACCCGCTGTTTTATCACTCCAGCCATGCTAATGTATATGTGTATATGCAAATATACTATATATGTATATACATATATAATAAATATATTAAAACTCTCATATATATGTATATAAATCTTCTACTTTACACCCCATCAAATTTGGTAGGATAATCTTTGTATATCAGTGGCATAGAACGTGAGATGTTGCTCTAGAAATTCTAAAATTTTTAATAGGATGATAGGCTTAGAGTTAAAATTTTTAACTGGATGGTAACTTTGGGATCTGGAGACATCTCTGCAGCTTGTTGGTCTCTTCCAAGATTTGTTAGTACTAGATCATGGCTGTTAATGAGCTTATATGGTGCCAGAGGCAGTTTGTTTGCATGACTGCCAGGTGCACGGAAGCACAGGGAGAGGGGGGGAGGTCAACCATTCCCAATTCTGTGAGACCCTGGAGACTTCATTCACAAACCCAAATATTTGAGTTTTTCAGCAGATTCATTTTCATGCTGAGGGCTCGTTCCAAGTGTGTGGAGATTGGCAGTGAGCATGGCAGCGATTGATTTCTGGAGTTTGAGGCTGCTAAGGCTCTGTTGGGGTGAGTGCTGGGCTCACCCACCCTGCCTCTGAGGTGCCCTGGTTGAATTCAGTCTGGCATGGGGTGTCGAGGCACCTCTGCAGCTTGTGGCTCTCTTCCTGGAATTTTGAAATTCAATTCTGTTGAGTTACAAGCAAAAGAAAAAGTGAATGAATCACATCTGTGTACCTGAGAGTTTTAACAAAGTACACACCGAGTATGAGGCTATACTCTTCAATCTTAATAATATAAATTTATTATAGGTATTGTGGATATTTCATATAAATTGGATATATAATATGCATTTTTAAATATGGCTTTTTAAATTTAGCAATATGATATTTTTCAGATAA